>NC_069504.1:509725230-509865230 GCF_027579735.1 Bombina bombina | reverse complement strand
CCCACCAATAAACAAGTGCTGTCCAGTGTCTGAACCAATAATTGTCTGGCTCCTTAGCTTAGATGTCTTCTTTTTCAAATAAAGATAGCAAGAGAATGAAGAAAAATTCATAATAGGAGTAAATTAGAAATTTGCTTAAAATTGCATGCTCTATCTGAATCACAAAATATTTTTTTGGGGTTCAGAGTGCCTTTAAATCCCCTTTTTTCCCATTCTGATGCTCGGTTTGAACTTCAGCAAGTTGTCTTCACCACGTCTAGATCCCTAAATGCATTGAGTTTCTGCCATGTGATTGGCTGATTAGAAATTTGTGTTACCAAGCAATTGAACAGGTGTACCTAATAAAGTGGCTGGTGAGCTTATATAGCTATAAATATATAGATACATTGAACATATTCTGCTATGTGCAGAAGATTGGAATGGAATTGGAATTTTATTTATGAATACTGCGTAAATATGTTACATATTTTCAGCTACTTGACTGCAAATGTCTGCAATGCATATATATATATATATATATATATATATATATCTCAAAATAACAAGAGTATTGCATTGAGCAATGATACTTTTTTTATTGGACTAACTATACATTTATAAGTTGACAAGCTTTCGGAAGAGTTCCTTCCTTTATCAAGTCTGAAGCAATACTGACCAATTCAATGGAATTTACAGATTATATCTTAAAGGACCAGTAAACACAGCAGATTTGCATAATCAACAAATGCAAGATAACAAGACAATACAATAGCATTTACTCTGAATTTCAAATGAGTAGTAGATTATTTTCTAATACGTTTTAAAGTTATATATATTCCCCCTCCCCCTGTACCATGTGATAGCAATCAGCCAATCACAAATGCATATACGTATAGTCTGAGTTCTTGCACATGCTCAGTAGGAGCTGGTGACTCAAAAAAGTGTAAATATAAAAGACTGTGCACATTTTTTTTAATGGAAGTAAAATGGAAAGTTGTTTAAAATGACATGCTGAATCATGAAAATTTAATAAAGCCTGAGTGTCCCTTTAAAACACAGAATAGCTAAGAAGACAGAAAGTGCAGGGAGAGGAGGAGGTGTCGTAAAAATCATGAGGGGGGCTTAGGTAACAGGCAGACAGTGTCCAGTGTAGGAGAACAGACAGGGGAAATATATAGCTTTACATGGAGCATATACTGACATAAAGTTATATATCAACATTGAATCAATATCTATAAAGATGTGAAATAGTATATACAGGGGGAATACAAAAGTTAAAAAAAGACAAAGGTGTGGACATAGGCTTACCTGTGTACCTATGTATAAAGAATGTGGAATATACAATGTAATTGACTAAATGAAAGTACATTACAAAAAATTTTGATAATGTGTTACCACATTTGCAGATATATTCATGTATATCTGCAAATGTGGTATACATGATACATTGCACTGCATGTGAAGTGGGATGCTATATTGGAGAAACAAGCCAAAAACTGCACCTTCGGATGAACTTACACAGACACTCAATCAAAAACCACTGTGAAACAAAATACTGCACCCCTGTTGGTCACCATTTCACCCAACCTGACCACTCCATCCAAAACCTCAAAATCAAAATTCTCAGAGGCAACTTCAAAAACACCATGGAAAGAAAAACCTTTGAAATGAAAATGATAATGCACTTCAACCTGTTTAATTCTGGACTAAATGTGGACTCTGGATTCTTAACACATTATCATAATTTTTTGTAATGTACTTTCATTTAGTCAATTACATTGTATATTCCACATTCTTTATACATAGGTACACAGGTAAGCCTATGTCCACACTTTTGTCTTTTTTTAACTTTTGTATTCCCCCTGTATATACAATTTCACATCTTTATAGATATTGATTCAATGTTGATATATAAGTTTATGTCAGTATATGCTCCATGTAAAGCTATATACTTCCCCTGTCTGTTCTCCTACACTGGACACTGTCTGCCTGTTACCTAAGCCCCCCTCATGATTTTTACGACACCTCCTCCTCTCCCTGCACTTTCTGTCTTCTTAGCTATTCTGTGTTTTAAGATATAATCTGTAAATTCCATTGAATTGGTCAGTATTGCTTTAGACTTGATAAAGGAAGGAACTCTTCCGAAAGCTTGTCAACTTATAAATGTATAGTTAGTCCAATAAAAAAGTATCATTGCTCAATGCAATACTCTTGTTATTTTGATATCTAAATCTCTGGACTAACACGACTACTCCAATCAACGTGACTATATATATATATATATATATATATATATATATATATATATATATATATATACACATACATACATGTGTGTACATATGTATTTATGTCTTTATATGTGTATATGTCTCTAAATACAAATATACACAATTTAAAAAACAAAAACAAATTTAACAACAAAGGATATCAAGAGAATGAAGCAAATTAGATAATAGAAGTAAATTGGAAAGTTGTTCAAAACGACATGCTCTTTCTAAATCATTAAAGAAAAAATGTGGGTTCCGTGTCCCTTTAAAGGACCATTAAATAAAATATAATTGCATAATCAGCAAGTGTATAATAAAAAGTCAATGCAATAGCATTTACTCTGAATTTTATATGAGCAGTAGATTTTTTCTGGCATACTTCAAAATAAAATTTAAATTTGTCAGCCCCCTGTATCCTGTGACAGGATCCAGCCAATCACAGACTATTATACATATAAACTGTGAATTATGGCACATGCTTAGCAGGAGCTGGTGCCCTCAGAGAGTGTGCATATAAAAAGACTGTGCAAAATTTGAAAATGGAAGTAAATTGAAAAGTCTCTTAAAACTACATTCTCTATCAGGAATCATGAAAATTTAATTTGAATTTAAATGATACTTGCTAGAAACTGATAATATATTCAAGTAAAAGCATGGCCTGACAATTTTAAGCTTGCTTGAGCATCACCTTTATGCATATTCTTGACATTCAAGAAGACTAGAACCATCTCTCTAGTATTTCTAATTTATTTTATTCTATTTATCTCTACACAAAGCAAGTTGATATCACATATCTTTAGTAAATTAGCTATTTAGAATTTTATGTATATGTAACAGATTTAATAGAGAGGCAGGGGAAGGCTGTTCCAGTTTATGTGAATAAAGGAGTCGCTTTATGTATATGGTATGTTTGTACTGTATGAAAATGCTGCTTGGAATGAGGAGACACATTGTTTTTTGCAGAATAATTTATTAGAAAGTACAAAATATTATTTACACATAATACATGAATTTGGAGCTTTATATACACTACACTTAAAGGGATTTTATTGAGTTGGATAGTAATATTTAAAGGGACAGTCAACACCAGAATTTTTGTTGTTTTAAAAGATAGATAATCCATTAATTACCAATTCCCCAGTTTTTCATATCCAACAGTTATAATAATACATGTTTAACCTCTGTAATTATCTTGTATCTAAGCCTCAGCAGACTGCCCCCTTATTTCAGTTCTTTTGACAGACTTGCATTTAAGCCAATCAGAGCTGACTCCATGGTAAATTCATGTGCATGAGCTCAATCTTATTTATATGAAACACATGAACTAATGCCCTCTAGTGGTGAAAAACTATCAAAATTCATTTAGATTAGAGGCGGCCTTCAAGGTCTAAGAAATTATCATATGAACTTCCTAGGTTAGGGATGGGCGAATGTGTTTATATTCGAATTCAAATGTTAGAACAACTGTTATTGTAGAAATTCTATTTACATAATAGAATGTTGATAAGAATAAATATTCGTAAAAATTAGATTTTCGAATGTTATTTACAGTTTTCGAATGTCACATTCGAATTCGAATGTCACATTCGAATTCGAATGTCACTTTCGAATTCGAATATTACATTTATAAAACACAATTGTAGACTAGAAACACTATTTCAAATTTGAATGTCACATTCGAATCGAATATCACATTCGAATCGAATATCACATTCAAATCGAATATCACATTCAAATTTGAATATTACATTTATAAAACACAGTATTAGACTAGAAATACTATTTCGAGTTTGAATGTCACATTTGAATCGAATATCACATTTGAATCGAATATCACATTTAAAACGATTATCCCATTTATTAAACACAGTTGTAAACTAGAAATACTATTTCGAATTTGAATGTCACATTCAAATTCGAATGTCACTTTCGAATTCGAATATTACATTTAAAAAACACAGTATTAGACTAGAAATACTAGTTCAAATTTGAATGTGACATTAGAATTCGAATGTCACATTCGAATTTGAATATTACATTTAAAACACAGTATTAGACTAGAAATACTATTTCAAATTCGAATGTGACATTCAAATGTAGCATTCGAATTCAAATATTACATTTATTAAACACAGTTGTAGACTAGAAATACTATTTTGAATTTGAATGTCACATTCAAATTCGAATATTACATTTCGAAATTGAATGAATACATAGCTAAACATTCTATTATTCTAATGAATATTTTCAAATTTTATTGAAAAAGTAAAAAGTTAAAATTAAAAATAGAATGTTATGTAAACATTCGGAATTCGATTCGAACGAACAAATGTATAAAAATTTGTTTTAAATTTCAAATTTTTAGAAACATTCGCTCATCCCTATTTAGCTTTCAACTAAGAATACCAAGAGAACAAAGCAAAATTGGTGATAAAAGTAAATTGGAAAGTTGTTTAAAATTACATGTGCTATTTGAATCATGAAAGTTTTTTTTACTTGACTGTGCCTTTAATATAGAGCCAAGGCAATATAATAATTGGAAGTACAATTCCAGTTTGATAATAAAGATATGTTAGATAAAAGTACAGTTGTCCTACCTATCATAATATAAGATGATTTTGTATTAAATGTCAGTGTCCTACTCTCTAACTGCTACAGTATGTGGATGCAATATATAAAAAAATCTGAAATCCTATTCTGCACCAATTAGAGCTTTGTTTATTGTTATCTGTACATACATCATTCTCTTAAAGTGTTTATAATATGATGCATAGTCTATAGAAAAGCTTACCTTATATGCAAAAAGCATAAATATATATTTTAAAAGTTGGAGCCTTTATAAAATATGTTTTTTACATTGAAGACACATGACTAATAATGTGGAAAGAAAGGCAGATTTTTTTTATCTATTTCTCAACATGTACAGGCCTTGAATTGAATTATATTACACAAGGAACAAAGCCAAGATCAGAAACACATATACAAGCAAAAATAATGACGTATACTGCTGAGAGAAAATATACAACATGCATATTTTAAAGTTAACAACCTGTGTCCCTAAATAGTTTTGAAAGATGACATTAATGGGAATGGCAGTTGCAAAATAAACATTTGGGTTACAGATGTAACTTGCACATGTGTATAACTTTGACCCATCAAACATTTACGTTTAAACTTCAACTCCGGGCCAAATTTAGGAAATACAGATCTGGAATTATCACAGGTGCTGAAATTCCAACATGAGATTGGAATGTATTTGGTACGAAAGCTATAGAATCAGTTGCTATGTGTTTGCCTAGGACAGAATTGTATTTGTTCACTGAGGTATGAATGTCCACAATACACAATTTCTCTGCTTTATCCTAGCTAGAATGATATCATGATATTAATAAAATAAATATGAATACAAATACAAGAAGCTGTCTTACAAAATTAAAGAACATGTTTTAAATGTGTAAAGAAACACACGCCCATATAATGACCCACATATGCATTCTAATGCACAGACTTACTCTTACACAACATCCTTGTAAAGTGGGTATTTGGGGGGACATTATTAAATGCCTACAGAAAAGTAAATCATTTTGTAAAATCTGTAGCTGTTCAATCAATAGAAAACAGGAATAAAAATAATAATAGACAATTATTAAATCAGTTTTAAGGTACATCCTGTCACTAAGGACAGACAAAGCCATCTTTTGTTTGCTTGTTACAAAGAGACAGTTATAGGTGCTAATATTAAAAGTAATTCACAAATAAATGGATAACCTGCTTATTATCAAATTGTTTGATGAGCACATAATCAATTACTAGGAGTTCTCTATTTTTTTTTATTTACTTTGGTTAAAGCAGCTTTTAATTACCTTTTGAGGGCCAGGTAACAAGTGGTGCAGTATTTAACGCTCCTGCTCGCGCACTAACTCTGCTAGAAGTATGCTTTTTTTGCGAGCGTCAGGTTGCGCTTGTAATATGATTTGAAAGTAAACTGTTTTTGCTTGCACGCTAACCCGATGCTTGTTAACTTCAATTGCTCTCAAGTGATCACATTTACTTCCAACTCGTAATACAAGTGAAAAACCTGACTTATGCAAACAGCTGCGATAAACCCCTTTTTGCTTGCGTGCAACTGTTAGTGCGCAACTCGTTATATAGCCTTGAATGTATAACTATGCATGATCCATTTACCACACTGTCCTGCTGCTGGCAGAACTTGGTATTGCTTTATGTTACAGTCCTGCCTTAGACAAAGTATACCATTGTCTTTTTCTGAATTAAAAAAAATATATATATATATTTCACACAATCTTTAAACTAAAATCTCTATTTAAAGAATATGGTGGTTATGAATGGTTGTATTGATTGTACGTTTTATGGAGCAGGCCTCTCATGCTCTCGTATTTGTTTTGTTTATTTTGTTTTATGTAGCTTTATCTTTCTTTCTTTCTTTCTTTTTTTAAAACTGTGCCATTATGTCCCCTGCATATGTACCCTGTGGTATGGAATTCAATACTGCTTTTCAAATAAATTATAATAATAATAATAATATAATAAGAATGAATGCCAATTTGTGGGAAAAAAAGCATTTAAGTTGGTTGTAGCACAATTGCAATCAATCAGCAAACCCATTTTAAAAACAAAAGAGGTTTGTTATTTTTGGGCTTCTAGCATTTCTTTTGGCTTCCAAACAGAAAAATATATGAATAGCAAAGTTAATCCTATAAAAAACAAAACAGTATCATGTGATTTTCAAATAGGTTCTCACAAAGAATTGTAAACATCTTTAGGGAAAGAACGATACGATGTAAAACACGACAGATAAGTAATTCAATATTGATGATGATGATGATGGCTCCCTAATATATTTAAAGGGACATGAAACCCCAATTATTCCGATAGACAATACAATTTTAAACAACTTTCTAATTTACTTCTATTATCTAATCTGTTGCATTCTCTTGGTATCATTTGTTGAAGGAGCAGCAATGCACTAATAGTTTATAACTTAACACATGGGTGAGCCAATCACAATCGATATATATATATATATATATATATATATATATATGCAGCCACCAATCAACAGCTAGAAGCTAGGTTCTCTGCAGCTCCTGAGCTTGCCTAGATAAACCTTTAAGCAAATAATAACAAGAGAAGGAAGCAAATTAAATAATAGAAGTAAATTAGAAAGTTGTTTAAAATTGTATTCTCTATCTGAATCATGAAAGAATTTTTTTTGGTTTCATGTCCCTTTAAAAAAAAAAAATTCACTTAACCAGTAATATGAATTAATTACATGTGCACAATTAATAATTACATATAATTTGATTAACTTTATTGTTTAATTTAAATATCTATATATAGGGGTCTATTCCAATCTAATAGATCAGGTTTCTAATATGCTTTTTTGTCATTGGAACGATCACAATGCAAGTGATAACACCATTTTCATATTGGGAAAATATCACATAATGCAGGGACGGCATCGACTTTGGTGATCACAGTTCACTCAAACACAAGCTATTGACTAAAGTTCAACAACAACATAAACACATCATATTCAACAGCCAAAGACACTTGCTAAATAATCACACCCACAGGTTGACAGACAGCACACATCAAATAAACTATAATAATATTGGCCACTGATCTGCACATGCTCAGACCTGAAAAACAAGATGGAGCAGCCCATACCAACACATAGACAGCCCTTTTTGAATGATACTGAGCATATTGTCACATAAATTAAAGGGACATAATACTCATATGCTAAATCACTTGAAACTGATGCAGTATAACTGTAAAAAGCTGACAGGAAAATATCACCTGAGCATCTTTATGTGAAAAAGGAAGATATTTTACCTCACAATTTCCTCAGCCCAGCAGAGTAAGTTCTGTGTAAAAAGTTATACTTCAGCTGCTGCCCAGCTGCAGGTAAAATTAAAAGAAATGAACAGCAGCCAATCAGCATCAGCAGTGCTGAGGTCATGAACTCTTTTACTGTGATCCCATGAGATTTGACTTAACTCTCATGAGATTTCATTGTAAACTTCCTTACACTGAATAGGGAAATAACATGAGAGTGCACGAGACTCATTCCTTCGGCTGTCCCGGGACAGACATACTGATTTGCTGCCTTTACAATGGGATGTGGCTACTGAGGAACTTTTTTACATAGAGATGTTCAGGTGATATTTTCTAGTCAGCTTTTTACAGCTATGCTGCATAACTTTCAAGTGTTTCAACATTTGGGTATCATGGCCCTTTAAATGTAAAAACACAAAAAAAACTGTTTTTAAAGAGTGTTATGTTGTTAATGTTTGTAATTGGTTATGGTTTTCAGTGATCAACAGCCATTAATCAGTGTTTATGGTGCTGTTGTAGCAAAATTGAGATCAAATATCATGGAAGTTATCAAGCAAGGCTGTGGGTGACTTGGTAAGATTTTTTTTAGATAAATAAAAAACTACTGTCAGATCCCTTTTTTGTTGTTGTTGTTAATTGAGAATTTTGAAAAGATTGGAGTTGAGGCCATTTTTATCACAGGGTTAATGAATATATTAGAATTGGCTCAGATTTGAAAGTCGTAGTATTAACCTATTTGATGACAGCATAAAGGACACCAGGTATTTTGAAGCTGCAAGAAAAATGCAGAGGAAAAGATAACAGCGAAAACTTTATGTATAATACCTATTCCTGTGATAAATACCTGTGAGAAACTGCTATAATCTGGGGATCATAAAATGGATTATAAATTGTATGAAGCTACACAATGAATACCATGTTTGGGAACTGTGGTATTTAACTTCACTCTGTTTGGAAAAGACTGTTTTTTGCCTAATGATCAGCTCCTACTAACTGTCAGCTAGATTACGAGTTTTGCGGTATGAGTGAAAAAGCAGCGTTAAGACTATTAGTTATTAATATTAGGTTTTATTTAGATTTCTTTAAATTATATTTAAGTTAGGGGGTGTTAGGGTTAGGGTTAGACAAAGGTTTAGGGGTTTATAACTTTAGTATAGTGGCGTCGACGTTGGGTGGCGGCAGATTAGGGGTTAATAAATGTAGGTAGTTGGTGGCGATGTTAGGGGTGGCAGATTAGGGGTTAATAATATTTAACTAGTGTTTGCGCTGCGGGAGTGCGGCGGTTTAGGGGTTAGTATGTTTATTATAGTGGTGGCAATGTCCGGAGCGGCAGATTAGGGGTTAATAAGTATAATGTAGGTGTCGGCGATGTCAGGGACGGCAGATTAGAGGTTAATAAGTGTAATATTAGGGGTGTTTAGACTCGGGGTTCATGTTAGGGTGTTAGGTGTAAACATAAATTTAGTTTCCCCATAGGAATCAATGGGGCTGCGTTACGGAGCTATACGCTGCTTTTTTGCAGGTGTTGGGCTTTTTTTCAGCTGGCTCTCCCCATTGATGTCTATGGGGAGATCGTGCACGAGCACATAAAACCAGCTCACCGCGGCTTTCAGCAGCGCTGGTATTGGAGTGCGGTATGGAGCTCAATTTTGCCGTACGCTCACTTCTTGCCTGATAACGCCGGGTTTATGAAAACCTGTAATACCAGCGCTGTAGGTAAGTGAGTGGGGACAATAACTTGCAAGTTAGTACCGCACCGCTCTTACTGCAAAACTCGTAATCTAGCTGTGTGTTTGCTTGACTGCTGGACTAATTAACACTGCAGTGTGGAATTTCTTTCATGAACATTTAAGCAATTTTTGATAACAGGTCTAAGCTATATGCTGGGATTTAAAGATGCAGTCTAGAATTTCTAGCTATTAGACATAGTGGGAAAGTTGTATTTGATCAATGGAAACCGGATTTCTTTTTCTATTTTATTCTGTTTTGAGATGGTATGTGTATTCACAATATTTGTGCACCTTAAATAAAACAGATATTGAATCTGATTAAAAGATAAAAGTTCTGAAATCCATTTCTTTCTTAGTGATACCAGAACTTAGGTAATCATTTTTCTATTCTTTTTGATAATAACTTATAACCTATTTGATGACTATTAGAAGGACATTTGCATAAAAACAGTATCTAAAATATATAGTTGCTTATAATATAACATTACATGGGTTTATCCCGCCACAATACAAATTATATCTCAGCTATGCCACTGACACAATTTGGTGGGTTCAGGAAGTTTGCAGTTTGGTGTGGAGTTAAACTCTAGTGATAAAAAGGTAAGTTTTGAAATATCCTTTGGATATAAGAAAACGATTGGTGCTATTATACAATGAAATCATACAATTTCACAAAATGTTTATTTGCCAAAAGAAAAATTGATTGAGCTGCAGAGAATTGTATCCTGCTCTAATTTTACCACCAAAACCACAGACATCTTTTCAGCACAATTATGATGTGTTTTTTTTATTATTTTGTAGAACATTGAAATGTTGTGAACAACATTAGTAACTAATGTAAGGCTAGTGCTAGGAATAAAAATTCAGTTTGGGCGGTAGGGATAGTGATTAGGAAATAGGTTATTTTGATACTCTGAACAGACTCTCTGACTGTGCTGTTTTAACAGCAAATCCTATAACAATGATTCTTTGTCAAACTTGAACTTGAATGAAAATGTTGTTAATTTAAAGGGACGGTCTAGTCAAAATTAGACTTTCATGATTCAGATAGGGCATGCAAGTTTAAAGTTAAAGTAAATCCTAGCGTTTTACAAACGCTAGGATTTACTATTGAAACAAATAAAGGGCACTTTCATTCATGAAGTATAAGATACTTCATGTAGAAAGCTCCTTTATTTGATTCAATCGTTTGCCGCTCTTAGCTCCTATAACAGCCCACGACTAAAACATTTTTTGGCTCTTCTTTTTTTGGCTCGTTTACACCTCTTAGCCACTAGTCGTGCAGTAAATCTGGATTGGCGCCCATGGGAGCTGGATTTAATGCTCTGCTGTAGGAGCTAAGAGGGGCGATCGGTTGAATCAAATAAAGGAGCTTTCTACTTGAAGTAAAACGCTAGGATTTACTTTCACTTTTAACAACTTTCCAATTTACTTTTATAATCAAATTTGTTGAAAGCTAAACCAAGGTAGGCTCATATGCTAAATTCTTAGGCCTTGAAGGTCACCTCTTATCTCTTTGCATTTTGAATGTTTTTCACAGCTAGACAGCGTCAGTTCATGTGTGCAACATAGTTAACATTGTGCTCACTCCCACTAAAATGCAAGTCTGTCAAAAGAACTGAAATAAGGGGACAGTCTGCAGTGGCTTAGATACAAGGTAACTACAGAGGTAAACAAAAATTTAAATAAAACTGAGAATGGTTTTGCGAGACAGGGGAATGGGTAATAAAGGGATTATTTATCTTCTGGAGTAGATTGTCCCTTTAAGTGCACTTTTTATGCAATTTTAGACTTTTTTTTAATCAAAGACAGACAGTTTTATACTGTTTGATACAGTAAGTAGTTTCAGTAAACTATGCTTTAGAATTGCATGTGCATTAATCATCTATGAACTCACTTTAGGAATAACTGTAATTAGAACACATTGATTAGTGGATACTTTATTTCATTTGCTAATAATGTAAAATTGGATCTGAGAGTAGCGTCATTGCTGACTACTAATTTTTGCAAAATAATGAAATCAGAGCAGGATGCACATTCAGAGAGAGAAGTAAACTGGAAGAATTAATTAATTAATAAAAAAATACATATTTTTATAAAATAGAATTTACTATAAAATGATATATTTAGAAAATAAATGCTCTATCAACAACTTAGAAATTACTTCTTTGAGAAAATGCATTATGAAAAGTGAATTAAAGGGACAGTAAGCACATTGATATTTGTGTTTAAAATATGTAGTTATGCGGACTGAAACAACATTGCAATATATTTGTAATGATTTATTTTGCCCCTTTTCTTTTAATTTAGCTCTGAAAAAAATGAGAAACTTCTATTTCACAGAATTTAAAATACACCCTGCTATGTGTATTACTATGAGTCTACATATCTGTCTCTTTTTGTCTTTATCAGATAACAACTGCAAAACAATTTACTTAAAACAAACTTTATGACAATGACTAGTCTTGTTGTCCATGGACTAAAGCTAAGATTGGCTCCTCCAAATAAGGCAAATGAGGCTTAGAGTTTACCTATTGAAAAAGAATTGCAGTAGAAAGTATGTTAATTTTTTTTTAAAAAAAGCTAAGAATTGGCTGATATTTTATTCTATAGCAACACAGCAGAAGGCTATAATTTACCCTATATAGGGTTTGTTGCTCACTGCAGGTTTCCTTCTTCAGCAACAGCTATATCCTTTATTGGTAATGTTACAATATCTGTACTTCGGAGTCCTGGTTATTTTATTTTCTCAGTTAGCTCATTTGGTAATAATATATATTTGTGTTCTAACTTACTACTATATGCATTATCATCATTCATTTATTACTATAATTTAAAGTTAAGTAACATAAGGACTAAGACTTTCATTCATACTAAGGCACAAAAGTGCCCATTACCCCTCACAGGTGTTCATTGTTAACAAACGCATTAAGATACTGGATGCTTTTCAGTTTTTCAGGCATGCCAGTTCCCCTGCATACACAAGTCACATGAGTATCTTAAGAATACAGAATTACAGACTATACTAAAGGGGAATCTATCCAGTATTAATCTCCTTTTTATATTTCATGAGATTACCACATTAAAAACTATATTATGGTTTATTATTTCAGCGAGTGTATAATTTTCTATTTCAGAAACTATTCTCACCTATATATAAGATGGTCCACATATGATCCACTATATCATACAACTTGTTCTTTATTATTCCCTTCTTACTCAAATAATCTTGACCCTCACTTCTCATAATTTTATGAAAGATATCACTTTACAAGGCAATTTAATTCCTCAGGGAGGAAAGATTAATTTTATAATATCAGAAAAAGAGGTATCATATCGCTTTCTACAATTAAGACATGTATGGATATTAGAGAATACCTGTTTGACAATATTGTTTGTCCCTTTTATTAGTTGCCTTCAGATGTATTAACCTGGAGTCCTTTATGTGTAAACCTATGTTCTGCTTTATATTATTATTTACGTTTGCTATAACTTTTTGAGTGTATTATTAGAAAACATGTATGCAGTTATTAAAGATTTCATTTATGTCATCATAGCGGGAATGTGGTATTAAGAAATACCTCAATAAAAAACTTTGATTTAAAAAAAAAAAAATGTGTTAACTGTTCCTTTAACTGTTTTATTTAGCTAACTAAGGCCTAGATTTAGAGTTTGGCGGTAGCCGTCAAAACCAGCGTTAGAGGCTCCTAACGCTGGTTTTTACCGCCCGCTGGTATTTGGAGTCAGTCAGGAAAGGGTCTAACGCTCACTTTGCAGCCACAACTTTTCCATACTGCAGATCCCCCTACGCCATTTGCGTATCCTATCTTTTCAATGGGATCTTTCTAACGCCGGTATTTAGAGTCTTGGCTGAAGTGAGCGTTAGAAATCTAACGACAAAACTCCAGCCGCAGAAAAAAGTCAGTAGTTAAGAGCTTTCTGGGCTAACGCCGGTTTATAAAACTCTTAACCCCTAATCTGCCGCTCCGTACACCGCCGCCACCTATGTTATCCCTATGTACCCCTAATCTGCTGCCCCTAATATCGCCGACACCTACATAATATTTATTAACCCCTAATCTGCCGCCCCCAACGTCGCCGCCACCTACCTACACAATCTGCCGACCGGACCGCACCGCTACTATAATAAATGTATTAACCACTAATCCGCCTCACTCCCGCCTCAATAACCATATAATAAATAGTATTAACCCCTAATCCGCCTCACTCCCGCCTCAATAACCATATAATAAATAGTATTAACCCCTAATCTGACCTCCCTAACATCGCCGACACCTAACTTCAAGCATTAACCCCTAATCTGCTGACCGGAGCTCACCACTACTCTAATAAATTTTTTAACCACTAAAGCTAATTCTAACCCTAACCCTACCACCACCCTAAGTTAAATATAATTTTTATCTAACGAAATAAATTAACTCTTATTAAATAAATTATTCCTATTTAAAGATAAATACTTACCTGTAAAATAAACCCTAATATAGCTACAATATAAATAATAATTATATTGTAGCTATTTTAGGATTAATATTTATTTTACAGGCAACTTTGTATTTATTTTAACCAGGTACAATAGCTATTAAATAGTTAATAACTATTTAATAGCTACCTAGTTAAAATAATTACAAAATTACCTGTAAAATAAATCCTAACCTAAGTTACAATTAAACCTAACACTACACTATCAATAAATTAATTAAATAAAATACCTACAATTATCTACAATTAAACCTAACACTACACTATCAATAAATTTATTAAATACAATACCTACAAATAAATACAATTAAATAAACTAACTAAAGTACAAAAATAAAAAAGAACTAAGTTACAAAAAATAAAAAAATATTTACAAACATTAGAAAAATATTACAACAATTTTAAACTAACAGCCAATAGAATGCGAGCTCAATCTGATTGGCTGATCGGATCAGCCAATCGGATTGAACTTGATTCTGATTGGCTGATTCCATCAGCCAATCAGAATTTTCCTACCTTAATTCCGATTGGCTGATAGAATCCTATCAGCCAATCGGAATTCGAGGGACGCCATCTTGGATGACATCCCTTAAAGGAACCGTCATTCGTCGGGAAGTCGTCGCTGAAGATGGATGTTCCGCGTCGGCGGGATGAACATGGATCCGGAAGAAAGAAGATTGAAGATGCCGCTTGATAGAAGACTTCAGCTGGATCATGGACCTCTTCAGCTCCCGCTTGGATGAAGACTTCAGCCGGATCATGGACATCTTCAGCCCCCGCTTGGGCTTGGATCAAGACATCGGAGGCTCTTCTGGATCGATCGTGAACCCGGCGTGGTGAAAATAAGGTAGGAAGATCTTCAGGGGCTTAGTGTTAGGTTTATTTAAGGGGGGTTTGGGTTAGATTAGGGGTATGTGGGTGGTGGGTTGTAATGTTGGGGGGGGTATTGTATGTTTTTTTTTTACAGGCAAAAGAGCTGAATTCTTTGGGGCATGCCCCGCAAAGGGCCCTTTTCAGGGCTGGTAAGGTAAAAGAGCTTTTCTATGTTAATTTTAGAATAGGGTAGGGCATTTTTTTATTTTGGGGGTCTTTCTTATTTTATTAGGGGGCTTAGAGTAGGTGTAATTAGTTTAACATTGTTGTAATATTTTTCTAATGTTTGTAAATATTTTTTTATTTTTTGTAACTTAGTTCTTTTTTATTTTTTGTACTTTAGTTAGTTTATTTCATTGTATTTATTTGTAGGTATTGTATTTAATTAATTTATTGATAGTGTAGTGTTAGGTTTAATTGTAGATAATTGTAGGTATTTTATTTAATTTATTTATTGATAGTGTAGTGTTAGGTTTAATTGTAACTTAGGTTAGGATTTATTTTACAGGTAATTTTGTAATTTTTTTAACTAGGTAACTATTAAATAGTTATTAACTAATTTATTTCGTTAGATTTAAATTATATTTAACTTAGGGGGGGTGTTAGGGTTAGACTTAGCTTTAGGGGTTCATACATTTATTAGAGTAGCGGTGAGATCCGGTCGGCAGATTAGGGGTTAATTATTGTAGGTAGGTGGAGGCGACGTTGGGGGCGGCAGATTAGGGGTTAATAAATATAATATAGGGGTCGGCGGTGTTAGGGGCAGCAGATTAGGGGTACATAGGGATAACGTAGGTTGCGGCGGTGTACGGAGCGGCAGATTAGGGGTTAATAATAATATGCAGGGGTCAGCGATAGCGGGGGCGGCAGATTAGGGGTTAATAAATATAACATAGGGGTCGGCGGTGTTAGGAGCAGCAGATTAGGGGTACATAGGGATAACGTAGGTTGCGGCGGTGTACGGAGCGGCAGATTAGGGGTTAATAATAATATGCAGGGGTCAGCAATAGCGGGGGCGGAAGATTAGGGGTTAATAAGCGTAAGGTTAGGGGTGTTTAGACTCGGGGTACATGTTAGGGTGTTAGGTGCAGACTTAGGAAGTGTTTCCCCATAGGAAACAATGGGGCTGCGTTAGGAGCTTAACGCTTCTTTTTTGCAGGTGTTAGTTTTTTATCAGCTCAAACAGCCCCATTGTTTTCTATGGGGGAATCGTGCACGAGCACATTTTTTAAGCTGGCCACGTCCGTAAGCAACGCTGGTATTTAGAGTTGCAGTGGCGGTAAATATGCTCTACGCTCCCTTTTTTGGAGTCTAACGCAGCCCTTCTGTGAACTCTAAATACCAGCGGTATTTAAAAGGTGCGGGGGGAAAAAGCATGCGTAGCTAACGCACCCCTTTGGCCGCAGAACTCTAAATCTAGCCGTAAGAAAAATAACAGTACAATTTGTTGGCTTTATTGCATATTTATTTCCTACTAGTTATAAATGGCACACATTCATAAAGGCTATTAGGCTGCCAATTATCCTTGTTATTCAGGTTTCAAATTTTTTTTTCAGCCAATCATTCGTGGGCTTTCCTGCAATTAACATATATTAACATATATGTTGCAGCAATTTTTATTCAGCAAGGTATTAACTTCAAGAAAAAGTTTTTTGAGTCTATGCCAATGTTTAGCATACATTTCTCCGCTTGTTCTATACTTCAATTAAAATTAATCAAGGGGGCTCTGGGATTTAAAAGTGGAAGGGAGATGCATTTGAAGATATCCCACTACTCAACAGTGCTCTCTGCCAGACAGCAATTGCATGAAAGTTGCATTTTGGGGTAGATTACGAGTGGCACGCTAACTGTTGTGTGTGAACAATATTGGCTTTATGGCGCCTGTTTGTGCACATCAGAAGTAGCATGCGTATTACAATTTGAAAGTAAATGCGTTTGCTCAAGCGCATTTGAATTTAACGTGCATCGGGATAGTGCAACCTCAGAACTCGGTTAACTGTTACGCTCAAATAAAAAGTGTCACAAAAATTATCAAAAATACATTAAAAAGTACAGTTACACTCATAATAACACTATCTAATAAAAATGATTGTGATAAAAATGCATAGAAAAGTTATAAGGGCTAATAGATATGAGTTCTCAGGAAAAAAAGGACTGCAAAGGGCTTTAACAGAGATACATACATACACATGCCTAAAGATGTATATGTATGTGTGAGTCTGAGTTGAGCTTATTGAATAAAGGCCTATCCTTCGTGCCATCCATGCGGATCAATGAGTTTGATGCCTATATAGACATTCAGAGATTTGGCAGGAACTTAAGACTTAGAGAATTTTTTAATCATGATCAAGAACAAGAGTGTACATTTAGAGCTAAGGGTTCGTTTGATCCCTCCTCCAACAACTCCACTATCCATACTCTTACAAATTTCCTCACCAAATCCATCAAGGATAGACCAAAAATGAGGATTAGAGACAACCTCACCAAGAGTGAGAGGACAGCCCTTAAATCCTTGAAAGATGACATCTCAATAGTGATCCGCCCAGCTGATAAGGGTGGGGCGATAGTCCTGCTGGACACTACATACTATAAGCAAGAAATCCTTGGACAAATTTCTGATAAGAAGACATACTTGCCACTCAGGGGTGATCCAACATTGAAGCTTAAGCTGAAAATTGACACCATACTAATGGAGTTCCAAGAAAAGGCACTTATCACACAACAAGATTACAACTTCTTATGCCGTAAACATCCAATAATCCCCCTGCTATATACTCTACCTAAGGTGCATAAAAATGCTCATAACCCCCCAGGGAGACCTATTGTCTCAGCGAGGGGTTCGCTACTCCAACCACTAGCACAGTTTGTCGATCATTACCTACAGCCTCTGGTTCAATCTATGCCATCATATATACGTGATTCAAATGACTTCATCATGGGCATCAAGAAGTTGGAGGATATCACTGATGGAGACCTTCTGGTCACTCTCGACGTGTCTAGCCTTTACACGGTCATCCCCCACCAAGATGGCATTACAGCTGTTACACAGGCACTTAGGAAGGCAGCATACATTGGCCCATCAGAAGAGGTACTCATCTGTCTCCTCTCACTATGCCTGAGGGAGAACTAATTTCTATTCGACTCTACATTTTATTTACAAATATCAGGGACAGCGATGGGGTCCAATGTGGCCCCATCGCTGGCCAATCTGTTTATGGCATTCTATGAAACATCCATTATGAAGGTCTTCAATAACGACTATATCAGGTATTACTGTCGATATATAGACGACCTGTTCCTGGTCTGGTCAGATGGGGAAGATAGTCTAGTACGATGGATTGAGCATCTGAATACCCTTGAAAGTCCTATTAAATTTACCCACACAATCAGCCACTCCACGGTGGACTATTTGGATGTTAGGGTCTTCAAAGTGGAGGGGAGATTGGGCACAACTTTGTTCCGCAAAGCCACGGACCGAAATTCATTACTGCACGCTAGAAGTTGCCACCAACCCAGCCTTATACACAATATCCCCAAGGCCCAGTACCAACGGGTGATCAGAAATAATACCAATGAGATATTGTGCGAAGAACAACTACGGGACATGACACAGCGATTTATTGAAAGAGGATATAGGCAAAAGGATTTGCTAGAGATGAAATCATGTGTGTTATCAGCTGTGGAACCAGGAGAGGAGACCCCATCTAAACAAGAAGATCAACTCACTTTCGTGACTACATACTCACCAGAGATCATACCACTAACCCATACCATTAAGGAAGAATGGAAGCTGATTGAAGCAGATCACACTCTGCCTTTCAAGAATTGGAAGGCACCGAGGATAGGGTTTCGACGAGGAAGGAACTTGAGAGATCATCTTGTTAAAGTAGACGTCAACCCTGAAGGGGGTGCACGGACATGGCTGAGGACGAAAAAGAAAGGGTGCTACCGTTGTATTAGCTGTGTGACTTGCAGTGGGATGATCACTGGCTCCCACTTTCGTCATCCTGAAAACAACAAGACATACGAGATCAAGTACTATCTAACCTGCACTACTCAATTCGTAATATATCTTCTGAACTGCCCCTGCGGGAAATTCTACATTGGAAAAACAACTGACGATGCTAGGACGAGGATGGCCAACCACAGGTCCAGCATTCGCTTGGCCATAAGAAATAAAAAGGCAGACCAGCCGGTGGCGAGACACTTCTTGGAGGCAGGCCACACCGTCAATGATCTGAGATTTCGACTGATTGACCATGTACCGATCCCACGGAGGGGTGGAGACAGAGATAACATGCTACTTCGCAAAGAATCAAGGTGGATCTATGAACTGGGTACCCTCAGTCCCAGGGGTCTTAATACCCATACAGGATGGCAATGTTATCTATGAACTTTGAGGTCCAGGCTATATGAACTCTGATGTCCATTTCATTGAGAGTTCATGATCCATTAGTCCTTATCCTTTACTCTTTTCTCTCCTCCCCATCTATTTCTCTCTATTTTTACTCTATTTTTTTCTATATTTAGTTTTGTCTTTATATCTCTGTATCTCTCTATTTGGCTGTTTCTATTTTATCTACATTTGGTCTTTTTTCTTTCTGCTCTTCTTCTCCTCCCCCCCTTTTTCTCCTTTTTTCCTTTTTTCTCTTTTTTTCTTTTTTTTCCTTTAGCTTTTTATTTTCCTTTTTGTCTTTTCTTTTATTTTCTTCATTTAATTTCTTTTTATACTTATTTTTAATTTGATTTATTTATATTTATTTTTATTTTTATTTTTATTTTTTATTTATATTTATTTTATTTTTATTTTTTATATTTATTTTTATTTTTATTTTATATCTTTTTATTTTATTTTATTTGATTTTAGTTATCAATATGAATTTTATTTTTATATTTATTTATATTTATTTATATTTATTTATATTTATTTTTATTTATTTTTATTATTTTTATTTTTATATTTATTTTTATTTTATATTTATTTTTATTTTTATTTTTATATTTATTTTATATTACTTTTTTATATTAATTTCTATATTTATTTTATTTTTATTTTTATTTTTATTTAGTTTTATTTATTTTATTTTATTTTTCTAATATTGATTTTTCTTTATTTTATTCAGTTCTATATCCTGAGTACAGTTGATCGGACTATGAGCACAATATTACTGATGATAATGCTGATTCCTCTGTCCCATATTGCCCTTATGTAAAATTCATATGTGGCCCTCTCAACATCATGTTGTAATTTTCCTGTCCATTACATGGACGAATTGATTTTATCTTATTTAATTTTATGTCTCACTTTGTTGACACCCCGTGTTGCTCTTCATTTGGGTGGTCTGTCTCACTCCGAACTAATAATCAGTGCTATTTTGATTGATAGTTTTTAAGCCTGCGATGCTTTCAAAATGAGCTGACAGTGATATACAGCTGACTTATTTGATATCATCCATTATGGGTGCAGAATGGCTAATTTTTATTTTTATTTCTTATTTTTATATTTATTTTTATTTTTATTATGATAAGAATTGACTTATTCACTTTTTTATTTTTGTATAGATTTTATCATTAGGGCGGTGATTGATGCACTGGATATGAGCCTGTATTCAGGTAGCTTATATATAGAGAGGGATTAGAATCACATTTTGGTGCCTCTATGAGAAAAAACACGTACACTAATATTATTGATGTAGCACTGGTCTGATAAAGCCATGTCTCTCCCGGTCTGTCAATGTGTGCTATCGATGATAACATAGATATTGCTAGCCACAACCAGATGAGTGGTGATGGTAAGAACTCACTAGGTGCGCTCATCAGTTTTAGTGTGACACATAGATACAGTTAACACTTAGTGATGTTTTGACACGCCCATATGGGCGTGGACACACTTTTGATAGGTTAGTTTTCGACATTGCTTTTAACTTTGACAGAACTACTTTAGCTGATGCACAGAGTGTGATGCAAACAGGGCTCACATATTGGTTTTCATCTGCGCGCATAGAGTGACAGATTTGATTTTGCAAGACACTGTCAGGTCTATATTTGAACGACCTTAGATGCCTGAGATGGTAGTGTTAACACTGATTCAGATCAAAATTAGCTACACATTTAGTTTTAACACTGTTAAGTTAAGGGCAGTCTCTGTACTTCAGTTGTTTATGATTGATAAGCAGCGATCTAGTGAGTGATATGTTTGAGAGTTAACTAGATGGGATATCCCCTTGCTGCTGTAGGTAATTTGCATCACCAGTGACAGGTGGGCGTAGCTTGAACGCATGTAGCTATGACGTATTTGACACGGAGTGCCATAATGTCGCTGATTGGTGCTACTATGATTCCTATAAGTTAGAACACTGCTGGTTGGTGGAATTACGATCTCCATGGCCAGGGCTATAATGATTGGTTGGATTACGATCCCTTTTTTTCACTGTCGTTTTACGACTTTGTTTACAGTTTTAAGGTTATTTAGCTGATTTATATGTGTGGTTGGACTGAGGTTGCCCCCCCACTTTATTGGCAACACAGAGTTTCATGTTTTAATTACTTTTCACTATTCACTTGAATCACCATATACACTAGTTTTGTATTGTTGATAACTATTGGTCACTGGGTAAGATATGTTATGTAACTTTGACTATGATTGGTCAAACTCGTGGGGAGGGTAGTTTGGTGCCTATTTAAGGCCTGCATTTTCACATTGTTAATTTGTCAGAGGAAGGGACTGTTACTGTCCCGAAACGTCACTAGTTTGAATTAAAACTTTTTGTCACAGTTGGAACCGTTCAGTGAGTGCTTCTTTGCTACATTTTATATATATATATAAATAAGAAGGGCAATAGGTCCAGCACTAGTAAAAAAAGGCCAGAATTCATAAAAAATACTGAAGTGCACGTCCGCCAGAGGGTCCTGTATCACCTCATGTACATAAATCCAGTAAAAAGGTAAAACATGGCGCCAGCACTGTTTCTTTAAAAGTAGAAAAATCTTTATTGAGGTGTCATCTTAGAAGGACAGCAACCTTTCGGGTCACGTAGACCCTTAGTCATGCTCCTGTGTGTATATATATATATATATATATATATATATAGACCCTTAGTCATTTCATGTATATATATATATATGTGTGTGTGTGTGTTTATGTGTGTGTTTATGTGTGTGTACATATGCATGTATTTATATGTGTATACATGTATTCACAGACATATAAACACATTTTATATATACTGTATACAGTATATATATATATATATACAGTATATATATATATATATATATATATATGTGTGTGTGTGTGTGAATTGGAGCCCTTTGCAGTCAAGTAGCTGAAAACAGGTAAAAGCAGGTAAAAGCATATTTATGCAATATTCATATTTAATTATTTAATTTACTGTAAATATTTTACATTCTAATGTTCTTCACATAGGGCAATATGTTCTAAGTATTTTTAAATAGATATCTATATATACAGTATATACAGTATATATATATGTAAGAGTCAAGAAAAAATCACCAGCGCTAAACCTTTATAGTTGTTATGTGTTCCACTATATGTCTAAGGCTGTATGTTGCCCTAAATTATTTCTGTGTAAATATAGATAAGAATACCTATTGTATATTGTTAGTGTATTGAAATACTAGAAATATATTTATTTAGTATATGCTGTATAATTCACAGTATCAAGAGCAATAGGCAAAGGTTCCCAAATTTATGCCACTGGTCACAGACCAATAGGATTATCCTGACAAGTGACCAGTGGCATAAATTTGGGAACCTTTGCCTATAGCTCTTCATACTCCGGAGGAGGTAAAGATTCTCACCAGCACAGGAAAGAATAGTAGAGAGTCCAGGATTACCATTGAATATAAAGGCTCCTTCTAACCAAGGGATCAAGAAGTGGATCAAGAATTCATAAGGACACCACATCGAGGTTGAAAGACAAAATCATCTTTATTCACGCAGAGCAGACATCTTACCTCTTATGATTGAGATCTAAGTTGGTAAGCAGGAATTTTTTACTTCAATATACAACAGTAAGAAGTTATCTACAAAAAAGACTACTAAGATCAACACACAGCTATTATCGTAGAACTGTCTTGCTTTAAGAAGGATTTTATAAATTGTATATCAGGATTTTATAAATTGTATATCAGAAAGAATGATTATAACAGAGTTCCTTTTTTACCATTTTTCATTGCTCTATTCTCAATATATATATACCTATGTATAATTATTGGAATGTGAAATTTTCATGTCGGGTTAGTGCACTTTAGAAAAGGCATTTGGATTTGCTTGTTTGGTATTAGTTTTTTCCACTTTTCACCCTCCATTACTTCTATGGGAAAATACATTAATGTGGTTGTGATTTTGTAACTAGCTTTTTGTGAGTTTCGGGTTATCGCGCAAAACAAAATGTTTTACTTTCAACTTGTAATACGCGCTCTACACGACACTCACAAAAAGCCGAAGTCATGTGAGCAGGAGCGATAAATAGCGCTCCACTCATAATCTAGCCCTTTAATGGTAAAGATTAGAGTACACTTCTGTCTCTATATAAACTGTCTCTATATATAAACCCAGGAGCTTCAAAGAGAATACTATTAATTCCCCCATGGTAGACATTTTAGAAATGTATGAGATAAAACAAGACATCCTACTTTGTAAATATAACACAAACAATTTAAGATTTATTTTGTTAACTTCCCCCAACTGATTTTGTTCTCTCTATGTTTTAATTGCTAGTCTCTTTTTTAAATTGTCAATGTGTTCATATTCAAACAAAGGTTCTATTACCTTTGTGTAACTCTCAGAAGATTTTCCTGAGGGCTCTGTTATAACTTTTGAAGTGTGTGGCCCGTCCATGCAGAATGAATATTATTTTACTCTTACAAAAACATTCAACTCTTTTTTACTTCCTAATAAAATCCTTCACATTTTGTTCAGTATTTTCTCTTACTAATCTTAATTAATTTTAATTTTAGGATTTTTTGAGTACATTAAAATGTTTAAAGGGACAGTAAATGCCTTGTGACATTAACATTTTTCACTGCCACCACTTCTCTGCTTTAGAGTAGCCAATCTGAATATGTTAAAGCTGTAGACAAGACTTATCACTGTAATTTTCAGTTCCTTATCTTATAACTTCTGCTCATGCCAATTGGAGTCAAATATGTGGTACAGCTAGGTGTGTGGAGACTGAAATGTGCACTTCTATTACTCAGAATTGGAATCCCTACAGACAAATACAGTAATGGGGGGAGCAAAATATATTATTAAAGTGTATGTAAAGTTGTTTTACTAAACATTTATTATTATAAGCTCAAAGTCTTTCATGTGCATTTAAATTAATTGGTATTTCTTTTGAAATTCTGGGGCTTTACATGTCAAATCTTCCATAAAACTGAACTAAATCATATCCTGAACATTTTAATTGTAAAGCAGAAGCCACACTAGCCTTTAGAAAACACCACATTATATGTGCTTCTACATTTTACATACAAAGTTTTTACACCATAATTTTGCTGGATTGGAATAGGGTCCATTGTCAGTTATAGAGTTCCATTTAAAGGGCACAAAATGACCTTCTCTAATTTGTTAGCACATGTAATTTTAACAATAGTGACCCTGCACCTCTTTGTGTTTAACCTCTAAAAAGGGATTAAATACATAGGTAGAATTACCACTCTGGACCTAGAGAACACTCCATCCTATCAGCAGTACTAGTGTCACAGCTGGATCAAGCAACTAGCGCTTCTGATTAGATCAGTGTCAGTTTCCGCTTGGAACAAGTAATGCTCTGTGTGTTCCAGGTGATATTTCTACTATGGGGGGTAGTTATCAACGTGTCTACTTTCCTGCCTTCGCCGGCCCAATACGCCCGCCTAAGCTCGCCTACTTTCGCCGCCGCGGACCTGAAAAAATACGCCTAAGTTATCAAAAAAAGCTGTCAAAAAGCCGCGGGGCGATGAGCAGCAGACTGTGAGAGTTATCACTCATCCGATCTCGCTGCTCTTCGGCTGTTTGACAGCTTTCTTGCTAGCCTGTCACTAAGCACTCACACTAAACGACACTGTTCTACCCCCTATACCGGCGCCCCCGGAGCCCCCCGCAACTAAATAAAGTTACTAACCCCTAAACCGCCGCTCCTAGACCCCGCCGCAAGTCTTATAAATGTATTAACCCCTAAACCGCCGCTCCTAGACCCCGCCGCAACTCTGATAAATGTATTAACCCCTAAACCGCCGCTCCCGGACACCGCTGCCACCTACATTATACCTAGTAACCCCTATCCTGCCCCCCTATACCGTCGCCCTCTATAATAAAGTTATTAACCCCTATCCTGCTGATCCCGCACCTCGCCGCAAATAAATAGTTTAACCCCTAAACCGCCGCTCCCGGACCCCCGCAACCTATAATAAATTTATTAACCCCTATCCTGCCCCCCACTACACCGTCGCCACTGTAATAAAATTATTAACCCCTAAACCTAAGTCTAACACTAACCCTAACACCCCCCTAACTAAAATATTAATTAAATAAATCTAAATAATATTTCTATTATTAACTAAGTTAATCCTATTTAAAACTAAATACTTACCTTTAAAATAAACCCTAATATAGCTACAATATAAATAATAATTATATTGTAGCTATCTTAGGATTTATTTTTATTTTACAGGCACCTTTCAATTTATTTTAACTAGGTACAATAGCTATTAAATAGTTATTAACTATTTAATAGCTTACCTAGCTAAAATAAAGAGAAATGTACCTGTAAAAAAAAAACTAACCTAAGTTACAATTACACCTAACACTACACTATACTTTAATAAATTATTCCTATTTAAAACTAAATACTTACCTGTAAAATAAACACTAATATAGCTACAATATAAATAATAATTATATTGGAGCTATTTTAGGATTTATATTTATTTTACAGGTAACTTTGTATTTATTTTAGCTAGTTAGAATAGTTATTATATAGTTATTAACTATTTAATAACTACATAGCTAAAAGAAATACAAAATTACCTGTAAAATAAATCCTAACCTAATTTACAATTAAACCTAACACTACACTATCATTAAATAAATTAAATAAACTACCTACAAATAACTACAATTAAATACAATGATATAAACTAACTAAAGTACAAAAAATAAAAAAAAGCTAAGTTACAAAAAATAAAAAAAATAAGTTACAAACATTTAAAAACATATTACAACAATTTTAAGATACTTACACCTAATCTAAGCCCCCGAATAAAATAACAAACCCCCCAAAATAAAAAAATGCCCTACCCTATTCTACATTAAATAAAGTTCAAAGCTTTTTTTCCTTACCAGCCCTTAAAAGGGCCTTTTGTGGGGGCATGCCCCAAAGTTCAGCTCTTTTGCCTGTAAAAGAAAAATACAACCCCCCCCAACATTAAAACCCACCACCCACATACCCCTAATCTAACCCAAACCCCCCTTAAATAAATCTAATCCCCTGAAGATCATCCTACCTTTAGTTGTCTTCACTCAGCCGAGCCACCGATGGAACTGAAGAGGACATCCGGACCGGCAGAAGTTATCCTCCAAGGGGCGCTGAAGAAATCTTCCATCCGATGAAGTGATTCTCCAAGCGGCGCTGAAGAAATCTTCCATCCGGGCGAGGTCATCTTCCAAGAGGCGCTGAAGAAGTCTTCTATCCGGGCGAGGTCATCGTCGAAGCCGGGTCTTGAATGTTCATCCCGCCGACGCGGAACATCCTCCTTTCCCGACGAACTACCGATGAATGAAGGCTCCTTTAAGGGACGTCATCCAAGATGGCGTCCCTTCAATTCCGATTGGCTGATAGGATTCTATCAGCCAATCGGAATTAAGGTAGGAAAAATCTGATTGGCTGATGGAATCAGCCAATCAGATTCAAGTTCAATCTGATTGGCTGATCCAATCAGCCAATCAGATTGAGCTTGCATTCTATTGGCTGATCGGAACAGCCAATAGAATGCGAGCTCAATCTGATTGGCTGATTGGATCAGCCAATCGGATTGAACTTGAATCTGGTTGGCTGATTCCATCAGCCAATCAGATTTTTCCTACCTTAATTCCGATTGGCTGATAGAATCCTATCAGCCAATCGGAATTGAAGGGACGCCATCTTGGATGACGTCCCTTAAAGGAGCCTTCATTCGTCGGTAGTTCGTCGGGAAAGGAGGATGTTCCGCGTCGGCGGGATGAACATTCAAGACCCGGCTTCGACGATGACCTCGCCCGGATAGAAGACTTCTTCAGCGCCTCTTGGAAGATGACATCGCCCGGATGGAAGATTTCTTCAGCGCCGCTTGGAGAATTACTTCATCGGATGGAAGATTTCTTCAGCGCCCCTTGGAGGATAACTTCTGCCGGTCCGGATGTCCTCTTCAGTTCCATCGGTGGCTCGGCTGAGTGAAGACAACTAAAGGTAGGATGATCTTCAGGGGATTAGTGTTAGGTTATTTTAAGGGGGGTTTGGGTTAGATTAGGGGTATGTGGGTGGTGGGTTTTAATGTTGGGGGGGGTTGTATTTTTCTTTTACAGGCAAAAGAGCTGAACTTTGGGGCATGCCCCCACAAAAGGCCCTTTTAAGGGCTGGTAAGGTAAAAGAGCTTTGAACTTTATTTAATTTAGAATAGGGTAGGGCATTTTTTTATTTTGGGGGGGTTTGTTATTTTATTAGGGGGCTTAGATTAGGTGTAAGTAGCTTAAAATTGTTGTAATATTTGTAAAATGTTTGTAACTTATTTTTTTATTTTTTGTAACTTAGCTTTTTTTATTTTTTGTACTTTAGTTAGTTTATGTAATTGTATTTAATTGTAGTTATTTGTAGGTAGTTTATTTAATTAATTTAATGATAGTGTAGTATTAGGTTTAATTGTAACTTAGGTTAGGATTTATTTTACAGGTAATTTTGTATTTCTTTTAGCTAGGTAGTTATTAAATAGTTAATAACTATTTAATAACTATTCTAACTAGCTAAAATAAATACAAAGTTACCTGTAAAATAAATATAAATCCTAAAATAGCTACAATATAATAATTATTTATATTGTAGCTATATTAGGGTTTATTTTACAGGTAAGTATTTAGTTTTAAATAGGAATAATTTATTAAAGTATAGTGTAGTGTTAGGTGTAATTATAACTTAGGTTAGGATTTATTTTACAGGTAAATTTCAGTTTATTTTAGCTAGGTAAGCTATTAAATAGTTAATAACTATTTAATAGCTATTGTACCTAGTTAAAATAAATTGAAAGTTGCCTGTAAAATAAAAATAAATCCTAAGATAGCTAGAATATAATTATTATTTATATTGTAGCTATATTCGGGTTTATTTTAAAGGTAAGTATTTAGTTTTAAATAGGATTAATTTAGTTAATAATAAAAATATTATTTAGATTTATTTAATTAATATTTAAGTTAGGGGGGCGTTAGGGTTAGGGTTAGACTTAGGTTTAGGGGTTAATAATTTTATTACAGTGGCGGCGGCGTAGTGGGGGGCAGGATAGGGGTTAATAAATTTATTATAGGTGGCGACAGTGTAGGGGGGCAGATTAGGGGTTAATACATTTATTATAGGTGGCGACGGTGTAGGGGGGGCAGGATAGGGGTTAATACATTTAATATAGGTTGCCGCGGGTTCAGGGAGCGGCGGTTTAGGGGTTAATACATTTATTATAGTTGCGGTGGGCTCCGGGAGCGGCGGTTTAGGGGTTAATATGTATAGAGTAGCTTGCGGTGGGCTCCGGGAGCGGCGGTTTAGGGGGTAATAACTTTATTTAGTTGCGGCGGTGTAGGGGGGACAGATTAGTGGTGTTTAGACTCGGGGTACATGTTAGGGTGTTAGGTGCAGACAGCTCCCATAGAAATCAATGGGATGTCTGGCAGCAGCGAACTTGTACTTTCGCTATGGTCAGACTCCCCTTGATTCCTATGGGATCCGCCGCCTCCAGGGCGGCGGATTGAAAACCAGGTACACTGGGCCGTAAAAGTGCCGAGCGTACCTGCTAGTCATTTGATAACTAGCAAAAGTAGTGAGAATGTGCCGCACTTGTGTGCGGAACATCTGGAGTGACGTAAGAATCGATCTGTGTCAGACTGAGTCCGGTGGATCGAAGCTTACGTCACAAAATTCTACTTTTGCCGGTCTCGAGCCTTTGATAACTAAGGCGTATCAGCCTCGCCACAAATACGCTGCGGAATTCCAGCGTATTTGAGGTTGACGGCTTGATAACTACCCCCCTATGTGTTAAACCCCTTTGCATGAGTTAAACACATAGGGTTGCTAGTCTCAAAATGTTCATGCTCAAGCAAACTACAGTATTTTTTTATTTTACCATAGTAGCCCTTTAAGGGTAGCACTTTAATAATTAAATAAAATCCTTCCACTCTCTAATTTTACAGGACTGCATTTCTTATCTTCTTTTTTCCCACACAAAAACCACAAGAATGCCATTTAAGTTTAAAATATAACTCTAAAAACAAAAAACAGCTATTAGAAGCCAGATGAAAAGGAAAGAGTTGATATACTTGGCACAAAGTAAAAGAAACTGATCTACCAGTAGTATTTTCTATTATAAGTAAGGCTTTATAGTCTAAAGAATAAATAAACACAAATTTATTTCTTTATCTGGTTACCCAATTATTTCTAAATTAAATAATTAAAATGTAGTAATTGAAACCAAGGATTACAAGCATTCTTAAATTTATTGTAAATTTAATTTTTTTCTGGATAATTTAAAAGGACATTATACACTAATTTGTTCTTTGCATAAATGTTTTGTAGATGATCTATTTATATAGCTCATAAAGTTGTTTTTTTTAAAAAAGAATAGTTTTGCTTATTTTTATATAACATTCGCCTAGATTACGAGTTTTGCGGTAAGGTGAAAAAGCAGCTTTAACAGGTCCTAACGCTGCTTTTTCACGCCCGCTGCTATTACGAGTCTTGCAGGTTTAGGGGCACCTCACACTTTTTTGGCCTTACCGCAAACCAACTTACGCAGATTGCGTATAGTCTATTTTCAATGGGACTTCCATAGCTGATGATATTACAAGTTTGTCCTAGGAGGCCAAAAAGTGAGCGGTATAACCTATCCTGTCAAGATTCTTAACGCATTTTAAAGTCAGTAGTTATGAGTTTTACGCTACAAAGCTGTAGCATAAAACTCATAACTAAAGTGCTAAAAAGTACACTAATACCCATAAACTACCTATTAAACACTAAACCGAAGCCCTCCCGCATTGCAAACACTATAATAAAATTATTAACCCCTAATCTGCCGCTCCGGACATCGCCGCCACTAGAATCAACATATTAACCCCTAAATCGCTGCACTCCCGCCTCGCAAACACTAGTTAAACATTATTAACCCCTAATCTGCTACCCCTAACATCGCCGCCACCTACCTACATTTATTAACCCCTAATCTGCCGCTCCGGACATCGCCGCCACCTACATTATATTTATTATTCCCAACTAAATACCTGTCCTAAGCAGACATTGTGAATAAATTACAATATCAGTATACCAATGACAGAGACATTCATCTCATCCAGTCTCATATACCTTTTGCAGAGACTATATCCTAACATCTGATCTATATCATCTTGTACATCATTATTCTGGGAAGGCTTGCTCTCCCAATTTGAATGTCATCAAATTACATTCCTGTATGCCTCCCAGTACTATATAGAATATTATTTTGACCTGTTTATTTTCACTAGATGTATTGATACATATATTACATTAACATCTAGGACAAACTCACGAATGTTGTAAACATTTAGCATTTTGAATTTACTAGCACTTCAGCACTTTAAACAACAAAGTGTTAAGACACACATCTCATTATGGCAGAAGGTCAAAATCCCACAGGGCTAATAGACCAAGAAAGAAGGAAGCACATAATGAATGTGGCACTAAAGGGCAGCTCCAACACAGGGGATGATATAGTAGAAAGTGACTTGGTCACCATTTTCTCTACATTAGAAAACAAAAAGTACAAGGAGTCTAACCTATGGTGGGACATAGAATTTGTGGAGCTCTACATTAGTGAGAAAAAGGTCCCTAGAGGCCTCAGAATGAAAAAGTATCCCACCTTTGCAGTAAACATTCCAGAATTTATGGAAGAATGGAACAATAACCTTACTAACTGTTCCATTATCCTTAAGCCACAACTATTAATATATAAAAAAACATGAAAGTGAATTGTTACTTAAAGAAATAGAGGGACTAGACAATAATCTCAAAAAATTTGAGGACACGCAAAAATATAAAGACTACAGAAAACAACTTGAGGACACACTCTCAAGTAGGAAAGTGAATAAATATCAAAGAGATAGTAAGGATTATGAGCTAAATGTAGTATATTCCTGGCAGAAGAACAGATCACACAGATCTCAGACTAACAAACAGGGAAAAGGAAACAAGAGAAAGAACAACTCCCATTACACACCCAATCCCAAAAAAGTCACCTTCTCTAGCATAGATACAGATATGTCAGACAACACTCCTTATCAAGAAGATAATACAACACATAATAGTGGATCAGGCCAGGAAGCAGATAGCCCACAAACATCACATGGTAGAACCCGCCTCACTACTCTAGTCAATACTCCCATCACCAGCAGTACTCCAAAAAAGGAGTTATCCTCCAGATATCCGAGTCGAATAAAGAAAGCAACAAAGAAGCAGTAATCAATCTTTCCAACTTTCCTCTCACATATCACCAGACACAGCTCTTAAATAGAGGTCTATCTTTTGCACCGACCACTAACTTTGACCTTTTTTCAACTATATTAGACCTCAATGCACTAGTAAGAAAAATCACTCTTATGAAGCACTTTACCACACAGGTTCAGTATGAAACTCATCAAATATGCACAATAGTGAGAATCAACTAGATTATAGGACATAGATGTCCCAAGTCCTTCATACATCACTAATACCACTAAAACACTAGCAGTTAACCCCAGTCATCACTCTTTTACAGACACAGGCCCCACATTTGAGGAACTTTGTGATCTTAATAATCTGATTTCTTTGCAAGCACTCACACTTAGACAGCAAAGTATACACAACACCATACCCTCGATTGATACTACACTTAAAACCAAATCACACTTTTATCCAGTACATAGTAGAAGTGACTCTATAGAAATGTTTCAACATCTAGTAGAACAAGAAATTACCAAACTACATCACACTATACTTGATGAATCCGATAGAGTTCATGACAACCTCACCATTGGAGAACGAGAATCCCTGCAAACATTAAAAATGAACCCAGATATAGTTATTACTCCAGCGGACAAGGGAGGAGCAATAGTAATCCTTAACAAAACAGATTACAGATCAGAAGAACTCTCCCAACTAGCGGACACCAATACATATCAAAAATTAACTTTTAATCCGACAAATAAATTTAAAAACGAACTGTACAATTTTCTTGACACAGCCTGTGAGGAAAGATTAATTAAACCTGAAATAGTACAACATTGTGTAGTTGAACATCCCATTGTCCCAACCTTTCGCATAGTACCCAAGATCCATAAAACTTTGAATAACCCACCAGGGAGGCCCATAGTGGCCAGCAGGGGTTCCCTATGCGAGAGGTTGGGAGACTTGCTCGACAATGTCCTACAGCCGACAGTGAGATCTTTACCAGGATACATCAGAGACAGCACACATTTGATCAACAAGATAGAAACTCTTAAATGGGACAACATCTATAAATGGTTGACCATCAATGTATCCTCGCTTTACTCTAGCATTCATCATTCAGAAGGACTAAAAGCATTAAAATTCATGCTAGAAAGATACACTGACTTTCCAAACAGTTTTATAGACTTTTTAATAGAAACAACACAGTTGTTGCTAACCCACAACTTCTTTGTGTTTGAGGGGGCATATTACCTCCAGAGATGTGGCACTGCCATGGGAGCCAAATTTGCCCCCTCATATGCTAACTTATATATGGGGTACTTTGAAGCTTTCCACATCTTTGGGGGTGAGTGCCACCTTAAGTCCAACATCATTACATATGGAAGATATATAGATGACCTAATTCTTATATACAAAGATGGTCATAACACTACAATTCCAGAATTTATTCAATATCTCAATTATAATGAATTCAATTTAGCCTTTACTTATAAGGCTAATTACAAAAAGATTGAATACATGGATCTATATTTACAACATGATGATAAGAACAACATAATCATTTCTAATTATAGCAAACCCCTTTCTAGGAACACCATCCTAAAGGCTGATTCCTGCCATGCACCACACATGAGAAAGGGTATACCAAAGGGCCAATTACTCTGCTTACTTAGGAATTGTACCACACTTAAATTATATAAAAATGAAGCACAGAAATTGACCAGCAAACTATTAACAAGAGGATATAACAAAACAATACTTAAAGGGACAGTCTAGGCCAAAATAAACTTTCATGATTCAGATAGAGCATGTAATTTTAAACAATTTTCCAATTTACTTTTATCACCAATTTTGCTTTGTTCTCTTGGTATTCTTAGTTGAAAGCTTAACCTAGGAGGTTCATATGCTAATTTCTTAGACCTTGAAGCCCACCTCTTTCAGATTGCATTTTAACAGTTTTTCACCACTAGAGGGTGTTAGTTCACGTATTTCATATAGATAACACTGTGCTTGTGCACGAGAAGTTATCTGGGAGCAGGCACTGATTGGCTAGACTGCAAGTCTGTCAAAAGAACTGAAAAAAGGGGAAGTTTGCAGAGGCTTAGATTCAAGATAATCACAGAGGTTAAAAGTGTATTATTATAACTGTGTTGGTTATGCAAAACTGGGAAATGGGTAATAAAGGGATTATCTATCTTTTAAAACAATACAAATTCTGGTGTAGACTGTCCCTTTAACAGAACAATGATAGAAATAGCCAAAATGAACAGCTATGCCTTATTAAACAAAACAGAGAATGATATTATCCATACTAGAAACAGAAATTCACATACAAATACAGTGTCATTATCTCATAATACAGAAGCTAGGAAGGAGACATCAGACAAGGACCCTATATATTTTACTACAAAATACAGTAGACAATTCTTCAAAATCTGTAGAATCATCAGAAAATATCTCCCAGTACTCAATGGTGACATCACACTCAAATACAAGCTTGATAATAAATTAAAATTTTCATATAAGGAACTTTTCCTTTCAGGGAATAGAATATATAGAAAAGGACCCCCAGGGAGGTGATAGACTCGAGTCTTTTGGATTTTTACACTAGCAACAAGAATGCCAACAGGTATAAATAAGAGATATGATGTAAATCTACTCATTGAATAATTCATTATTCTTTATAATCACAAATAGCAATCACAGAGCTATAAATGGACCAATCTCCAACAGCCCTAAACATGTCTAGATCCCTCTGCATGACAAGACAACTTACATATACATATATTAAAGAATCTTTCTTGAACATCACTATAAGACAATATAGCTCAAAATACATCAGTTGAACAGCATATCTAAATACTGGAACTGAAACACATACATAAAGAACTATAGACCATCACAAGTTTCATAAGAGGATACTCCTTGTACGCTACACATAATAAAGGTACAAAAAAAAGGTACACATAAAAAAAGATACATACCCAAAAAAAGGTACATACTAAAGGATATACAATGGCTGCTTCAGGCAATATGCACGGGAATAACACCTTGGTCTGGAGTACTATTGATTACCCAGACAATTATACACTTTCGAATGAAGCAGGACACCCTTACAGACATTCCCCAAATAGCTTTTAATAATAAACAATATCTTTTTAACTCTAGCATGTTGTGCATTTAGGTTTGTTTCCTTTTCTTCTCTCTCTTTTTCTCTTTTTTCTTTCCTTACCCTACTTCAGTCTATTTCACTATGTTTGAAAAATGTTTCCAGAAAATGTAATTGCAAATAATATGAACAAAATGTACTCAATGTCTCAGTGTACCATCCCAAATGATTATGTTGCCACATTCCATGTTTGAGCCCATTTAACCCTCCCCTAACCTACTGACCAATGGGATCTAACCCATTGACTGATCTACCCAATTTAGGCTCACCTGTGGCTTCAAACTAACTATCTCTGAGGAAGCGCATGTGTGCATGCGCAAAACATGTCAGATAGTAAGAGCTGCACCTCTTGTCTATCACCTGTTGAATAAACACTGTTGGCACTGGCTACCGGTCCGGATTTGTTGTCTTTTTTCCAGATTATATTTATTAACCCCTAATCTCTCTCCCCCAATGTCGCCGCAACCTACCTACATTTATTAACCCCTAATCTGCCGCCCCCAACTTCGCCGCCACTATTCTAAATTTATTAACCCCTAAACCTAAGTCTAACCCTAACCCAATCCCCCTCTAACTTAAATATAATTCAAATAAATCTAAAAAAATTATTATCATTAACTAAATTATTCCTATTTAAAACTAAATACTTACATATAAAATAAACCCTAAGATAGCTACAATATAACTAATAGTTACATTGTATCTAGCTTAGGGTTTATTTTTATTTTACAGGCAAGTTTGTATTTATTTTAACTAGGTAGAATAGTTACTAAATAGTTATTAACTAATTAATAACTACCTAGCTAAAATAAATACAAATTTACCTGTAAAATAAAACCTAACCTAAGTTACACTAACACCTAACACTACACTACAATTAAATAAATTACTGAAATGAAATACAATTAAATAAATCAAATACAATTAGCTAAATTACAAAAAACAAACACTAAATTACAGAAAATAAAAAACAAATTACAAGATCTTTAAACTAATTACACCTAATCTAATAGCCCTATCAAAAAAAAAAGGCCCCCCCCAAAAAAAAAACCCTAGCCTAACCTAAACTACCAATAGCCCTTAAAAGGGCCTTTTGCGGGGCATTGCCCCCAAGAAATCAGCTCTTTTTCCTGTAAAAAAATACACACAACCCCCCCAACAGTAAATCTCACCACCCATACAATCAACCCCCAAATAAAACCCTAACTAAAAGTGAAATCATCCAAGATGGCGTCCCTTAGATTCTGATTGGCTGATAGAATTCTATCAGCCAATCGGTATTAAGGTTGAAAAAATCCTATTGGCTGATGCAATCAGCCAATAGAATTGAAATTCAATCCTATTGGCTGATCCAATCAGCCAATAGGATTGAGCTCGCATTCTATTAGCCAATAGGAATTTTTCAAAATTAATTCTGATTGGCTGATAGATTTCTATCAGCCAATCGGAATCTAAGGGATGCCATCTTGGATGACGTCACTTAAAGGTACCTTCATTTGTTGGGTAGTCGTCGTTGGAAGAGGATGCTCCGTGCCGGATGTCTTGAAGATGGACCCGCTCTGCATAGGAAGGATGAAGATAGAAGATGCCATCTGGAGGAAGACTTCTGCCCGTCTGGAGGACCACTTCTGCCCATCTGGAGGACCACTTCTGCCAGCTTAGTTGAGGACATCTTGCGGCTTGGATGAAGACTTCTCCCGGTAAGTGGATCTTTGGGGGTTAGTGTTAGGATTCTTTAAGGGTGTATTGGGTGGGTTTTATTTCTAGGTTAGAGCTTTGGGCCGCAATAGAGCTAAATGCCCTTTTAAGGGCAATGCCCATCTAAATGCCCTTTTCAGGGCAATGGGGAGCTTAGGTTTTTTAAGTTAGGGTTTTATTTGGGGGGTTGGTTGTGTGGGTGGTGGGTTTACTGTTGGGGGGGTTGTGTGTATTTTTTTACAGGTAAAAGAGCTGATTTCTTGAGGCAATGCCCCGCAAAAGGCCCTTTTAAGGGCTATTGGTAGTTTAGGTTAGGCTAGGATTTTTTTTTATTTTGGGTGGGCTTTTTTATTTTGATAGGGCTGTTAGATTAGGTGTAATTAGTTTAAAGATCTTGTAATTTAATTTTTATTTTCTGTAATTTATTGTTGTTTTTTTTGTAATTTAGCTAATTGTATTTGATTTATTTAATTGTATTTCATTTCGGTAATTTATTTAATTGTAGTGTAGTGTTAGGTGTTAGTGTAACTTAGGTTAGTTTTTATTTTACAGGTAAATGTGTATTTATTTTAGCTAGGTAGCTATTAAATAGTTAATAACTATTTAGTAACTATTCTACCTAGTTAAAATAAATACAAACGTGCCTGTAAAATAAAAATATTAGTTAAATTGTAGCTAGCTTAGGGTTTATTTTACAGGTAAGTATTTAGTTTTAAATAGTAATTATTTAGTTAATGATAGTAATTTTATTTAGATTTATTTAATTATATTTAAGTTAGGGGGGGTTAGGGTTAGACTTAGGTTTAGGGGTTAATAAATTTAGAATAGTGGCGGCGTAGTTGGGGGCGGCAGATTAGGGGTTAATAAGTGTAGGTAGGTTGCGGCAACATTGGAGGAGGGAGATTAGGGGTTAATAAATATAATGTAGGTGTCGGCGATGTTGGGGGCAGCAGATTAGGGGTTAATAAGTATAATGTAGGTGGCGGTGATGTCCGGAGCGGCAGATTAGGGGTTAATAAATATAATGTAGGTGTCGGCGATGTCGGGGGCAGCACATTAGGGGTTAATAAGTGTAAGATTAAGGATGTTTAGACTCGGGGTTCATGTTAGGGTGTTAGGTGTAAACATAAATTTTCACCGAGTGAATACAAAAAGAAAAAACAAATAAATGATATAGACCTTAAGGGCAAATAACTAATTGACTTTTTTTCCATGTAATATGTGCAAATCTTGCCAGTACAGTACAAAAATCAAAGAGTTAAAATCCCCTAATACAGGTTACCATACCAAGATAAAAGAACTAATCAGATGCACAGACAAAAATATTATTTACTGTATACAGTGTTCATGCAACCTTCTTTACTTTGGACAAACTAGCAGAATGTTAAAAGATAGGATACGTGAGCACATTTTAAAAATAGAACACGAATCCACAGACACTAATCTATATTCCCATTTCAAAGAAATACATCATGGTAACCTAAAATATTTCAAATTTTGGGGTATAAAAAAACTCTCCTTAGGCAAAAGAGGAGGAAACATGAATGCACTATTAATGAAAAAAGAAGCAGAATTCATATTCCATTATAATACTCTGCACCCACAAGGTCTCAATTCCGAATTGGATTTAAATTCACTTATATAAAATAATTACTAGAATTAAAAAGCAAAACACTGACATAAATATATACCATTAAAAGAGCTTCTAAAAACTATTCCTAAACATCAAAAACACCAATATATATACACTACTGTAAGTTTAAATCTAGGATTGTAAATCCAATTATGAAAATTAATTGCAATTTTTTATTGTATTCCATGTTTATCTGCTAAGTGCATATATACATATATGTCATTCTCAGAATATATGAAAAACATATATATTTATTCACAAAACATTTTTTCATTATTTTTTATTTATTTTTATTATTATTTTTTCTCCATTGTTATTTTGTTACTTTTTAGAAGAATTTTTCTTATTTTTTTCTCTAAAATATGTTCTTAAAAAGTTTTTATTTTATTTTTACCAATATAATTTTTTTCTAAATTTTTTTCTAAATTAAACTTTTTCTAGTATATATATCTTTTTAATGGACAACATTATTTCCATCTATACATATATTTTTAGCGCAACATTTGTATTCCTAACACAGGACCTCTTAGTATTCCCATTACGAAATGATACACATTTTTACTCTTTGGCATTAATAACCAATTACTTATGACAATCTTACAGTCACTTATATAGTCACTTTACTTTCAGATACTTAGGTCGGCTTTATGGTCTAACCAGCTTTTTAACACAGGACCTCTTAGTATTTCCATTACAAAATTATACACATCTTTGCGCTAGTTATCAATTATTTGTATGACAATCTTACAGTTACTCATGTAGCCACTTCATTTTCAGACACATAGGTATGTTTCAGTGTCTGACCTACATCTAATACAGGACCTGTATTTCCATTACGAAATGATATATATCCTTGCGTTAGTAATCAATTATTTGTATGACAATTTTACAGTTACGTATGCAGTCACTTCACTTTTAGATACTTAAGTATGTTTCAATGTCTGACTAGCATTTCAATTTTCGATGTATTTTTTATGTACAATGATTCTTTATACGTTTATGGTAATGTACTCCCTGTTAAACTCCCTGTTGAAACACACCCACTGGGAGTCATTTTTCAACCAATGAAGACAAGCCACATGGTATTTAAACTCTCATACAACTGAAATGAACATCTTAATAAAGGCCTAAGGGGCTGAAACGCGTAGACCTGCTCATATATACCCCAATCAATTTTTGAGAGTGGTTTCTACATGCGTAATTCCGAAACCATGATCTATCATTTAACTCTGTCAAAAACACCGAAAAATCTATTGTTCATTTTGACTGATAAACGTTCACACCTGTGATTCGAAACTTGATCTACTGAATCGGAACAGGTAGTAGGACCTGGAGGTTCAGCCGCAATAACTGTCGAGGCTGCCAGAAAAAACCCCGGTCCCAGCATCTACCGTCAAACGCCTTCAAACACCGGAAGACACGTACTCCGGTTAAGAATTATTGTCACTTCTCAGTTGTTTACACAGAGTCGGGTGAGAGATATCCGACTGCTGAGGTTATTGCACATGGATTTACGGTAACATTAAAATCACTGTCACAGAGGAGATCACTGAACTATTTGCTACTCCTGCTATTACGCACAGATACAGACATTTATCAATGAATTTATTTTGAATAAGTGCGCAACTCTTTTTAATATAACTATCTGATGTTTTAACTTATTGCTTTTATATGTAACGTGAATACGTTACTTTGCGCAACACTGTTTATTGTACTTGATGCCGGCATCTATATTTATATTGTATCCTTTTACATTGTATAAAATCTATTTTCTACCAATTTAATTAGCATTTACTTTATTTTTAATACACATTATTAATTTAGTATCACTATTTTATAAGCAATATATGCTTTAACATCTGTTTTAGTGACATGAGATGATTATTGACCACACAGGCAACACATATGAATTTTCTCTATACTCTCAGGTGAAAGCCACACATACATATTATTTATCATTTTCTGTATGCTTTTTAGCGCTATCCCTCATTTTCTTGATTTGTAAACATACATTTTGTTTCCCCATAGGAATTAATGGGCTGCGTTACGGAGCTTTTCGCTGCTTTTTTGCAGTTGTTAGACTTTTTGTCAGCTGGCTCTCCCCATTGATGTCTATGGGGAAATCATGCACAAGCACGTACAACCAGCTCACCGCTCACTTAAGCAGCGCTGGTATTGGAGTGACGTGTGGAGCTCAATTTTGCTCTACGCTCACTTCTTGCCTGTCAACGCCGGGTTGATAAAAACCCATAATACCAGCGCTGCAGGTAAGTGAGCAGTGAGAATAACGTGCAAGTTAGCACCGCACCCCTGTTACCGCAAAACTCAGAATCTAGCTGTTTGCTCTGATTTTCAGACTCCTAACCAAGCCCCAAAGTTTTATGAGAATACCGTCAGCTACTTACTCCAGCTTGTTCCTGTTTGTGTAAAGGGTCTTTACATATGCAAAAGAAGGGGGAGTGTCTTATTTCCCACTTGCAGTGGACTTTCCAACTACCTTTTCAACAGAGCTAAACTGAGAGCTTCTAAGTAAGTTTTAAAAACAGTTTTATACTAGATTTATATATCAGTATCTGTGCATCTTATTCTTTATAGTAGTGTCTATTACATGCAGTTATATGAAAATGAGTGTATACTGTCCCTTTAAAATGAATTTGAAGAAATATACAAGTTTTTTGTTACTGACAAATATTTGTTTTATGTTCTATTAATACATTATTTGACAAACTAATGAAGTAAAAGTATTTTGAGAAAATATCCTATAAACAAACAATCAAGATTTTTTTTTAATTGTCAGTAAAAGCTTCCTAAAATAATCTATCCACAAAACTAATAAAAGATGTATAAAAAATGTGTAGGTTGACATACAAGTATGACTAACAAATGTCCACATTCGTATCAGAGCACAGTTGGCAATAGGTCTACTATTTATTTCTCTTTAACTGCTTTTTTTTCTGCATATATCAGAATAAACTGTTTTATAGAGGAAGCTTTATATTTTTTTTGAATTTTCATTACTTTGTTCTGTAATATTTTACAAGAAGTGAAATGAGATGTTGCTTCATTGTTTACAATAGAGATTAACTCACAACTAGCGGATTTGATGATGAGTGGGTACAAATCTTTGTGAATTACAGAGTGGATTTTATTCTGAGATATAAGTTTCACAAATGAGTTTTAATGAATCTAGACCACTCTGTGCTGTTAATAAGATCATTAAAATAGTGTGTTATATTATCCAATTCTGTTACTTAACAGCTCTTCTGTAGTATTGTTTACATATTTCATTATCAGAAGTTTTCCGAGTCTTGAACATCCTGAATATTGTTTATGTTAAGGAGCCAAACAGTTAGCTTTGTTTGTAAATGACATAAAGTTTACCTAAACTTCCCCAATTTTCTTGGAGACTATACTACATTATCCAGAGAACATTTATATTATTGTTGTCTTAATTCTATCTGTTTAGCACTTAGCCTGCCCTCACCCTTTAGTTTTGTAATAACATTTGTAATAAAATTTATTTCTGTTTTGTTTTTTCAGCTTTCTTCCCTTGTGCATTCTTTACAGAGATTTTTTCAATTGTTTGGATTGGCTTGTTTTGCCAGTTTCATGACAGGTTTTGAAAAACTAAATGTGTTTAGTTTTCATTTGTTTCTTTTAAGACTATGACGATGGACGATCATAAAATTACACATCTAACATTCAGTCAAAGTGTTGCAGGTCAAATATTTTTTTATTTCAATTAAAGTATTGCTTTTTGTATCATTCTTTTCTGCTCCCTCTACATTTCTCCATTTTGTTTTTCAAATATTTTCTACATTATCAACTAGAGACTTTATCCAACACATATAGTATATAATAAGCGGCTCTTTCATGATATTACCATAGCAGTTTAGGCTGACAGTAAATTCAATAAGATATTTGGGTAGAATGCAAAATCCAAACCAGAGAAGATTTATATATTAATACATATGATGTTATAAAGCTCTCTGGTCAGACAATATTATCTCAGTTATATCAGTACCGAGAGGCCTTCACATTTTTTAGACAAGACTCATTTTAGCTTGAGAGCGGTTTATTTCACTATGCAGGGTTCTGTATGTGAAGAAGAGACACCTTAATTATATAATCTCTGTGTGTTACATATTTTCACATCTATCTTTCACAATTATATATACAGTATTTATATTATTGTCTCACTTTTCAATACTTTATTCTTTTTCATTTTTTCTTAGTTTTATGTTACTTTACTGTATGTTTTTAGCTTGTTTCTTCACTAAAACCATGTCATGCCCTCTTTCATCTTTTTTTTCTTTTTGTTGACCTCCTTCTATCATAACTCATTCTTTTTCCCCATTCTTTTACCCTCTTCACACTGCTTGTATGCACACATGAGCTATTGTCGCCATTTTGTGGGAGTTTTTTTCTTCCAGCCTTCCTCAGCTTCCTTCACCTCAGTTTCCCTCATAACTCCTCCTACTTGTTTATAGTAGATTTATTGATTTTAATTGGCTTTATTAGTATTTTAAAGTTTTCTATCCCGTGGTGGGAATTTATCAGTCAGATAATTAATTTGAATATTCTGTATTTTATTATTTATTTAGCTCTTTTTTTTCAAAATATGTAATACTTACTTATTCCTGATGATACTTATTTATCCCTGATAGTTTTAGAAATATAACAATATGATTTTTAGTTTTCCTATAAATAATTTATTTTCACTATTTCTAAAAATACAGAAAATACAACTCTTCTCACAAAACAATCAGTCCAAAAAATGATCAATATCTCATTAAGTAAACTTATGATGCACCTGTCAAATCTAATTTCATTACAGCAATCTGGCAGCTCTAGGAAATCTATTAATATAAAGAGACCTTCTGTGGCTGTAAAAGCAAGCAAAAAGTTAATTAGTAGCTCTTGTCAGTTATTATGACACCACATTTGCTTGAAGCGAAGGAACAAAAACAACTGAAAAATTAACCCTAACTCCTAAGGGGCTACAAATGGGAGGTCCCAAACCTACTATTAAACCGAATTTCAGATATTTTCAAATGTAACTTTTACTTACTCCTCAGAATGTGATAACTCCCCAAAGGTATTGACTATTCAGAAAAAGATTTAAAATGTTCTCATACTTCTAATTATTCCTAAAAATCCAGAAATGTAACAAATATTTTAAAAATCTAAACACCAAGATGAAGTGGTGCCCCTAATTAGATATCACTAAATTTGTGGATTTTTATATAAAAAATACCTCTTAAAAACAAACCATAAAAAATAAAAAGACTCTATTACCCCAGAAGTTGACCCTAAAAAATTCAAAGGGTAACTGGTTACAAATGGAAAAAAGATATGAACAAGTCCTGGAAAGTATGTCAAGATAAACTCCTAGACACAGTGGTGCCTCTTACTATATCAGAACAAGCAGTTATGGATAATACTTTATTGGACTGTGTTTCATTGGTAATACTAATGCTGTCATGAGATTTGAAATACAGAGAGGTATTCTATTGAAATCAATCCTAAAATATGTGACTTTGCTACTAATAAATTAGCTACAGACTCTAATGGCCTTCATTCTGGCGATACATTTTTAAAAGATTTAAATCAGTTTGTTAATACATTCACTATCTTGAATAAAGTTAGAACTTCTGTAAATAAATTTTTTTTATCCCCAAATTTCCTCGGACAGGGATAGGAATGGTAGAGGCAAATCATTGGAATCAAAGAGGTTCATGCTCCAGAGCAGGATCTTGCTTTCATTTAGATATTTCCTCTGGTACCCCTTTCAATGCTTTCTTTCCCAGTCAAAATTCGGGGCAAACTCACCATTTAAGGCCAGAATTGAAATTGTATCACTTCATATTACTGGGTTCTCCAATCAGTAAGAGGAGTTCAGATGAAGTTCACCATTCTACCAATTAAAATAATAAAAGAAATGCTATAAAATTGTCTCAGACAGACAAAATTCTGGTTTGAAACAAAGACTTTGGGGCCTATTTATTAATGTGCGAGTGGACATGATACAATGTAGCGTATCATGTCCGCCTTACATTGATAAATGCCAACAGCATACACTGTCGGCATTTATCATTGCACAAGTCAATCGTCCTCTAGCAGGGGGTGTCAATCAACCTGATCATATTCGATCGGGTTGATTTCTGTCCGCGGCCTCAGAGAAGGCGGACAAGTTATGGAGCAGCAGTCTTTAGACTGCTATGTCATAACTTCTGTTTCTGGTGAGCCTTCCGGCTCCATTTGGAGCTTGATAATTTGGCCCCTTTATGTAAAACAAGCTATTGAACCCTTTTTTCATCCCCTGTCATTTACCTGAGCAATCAATTTTTGTTAACAAAAGAAAAACTGACAATACAGGCCAGTCATAAATCTAAGATCCTAAAATATTGATGTTGCATATCATTAATTCAAAATGGAGGGCATTCATGCCTCCGTTACACTGATTAATTTGTGCATCTAGATATTACAGCTTTAACTGTCTCAATCACTCAGCAAAACATGAAATATCTTACTTTTGTTTGGAATGGTCAAATATGAGATTTTACATTTTCTTTCTACCTTGACTAAGCCCCCTGGAGATTTAAAAAAACCTAAAAACAAAAAAAAATTCTGAAATCTGTGGTAGTTTGATGGACCCACTTCCAGGAATTAATCTTATACTTTTTCTCATTTTGTGGTACATATATACCTGGGCGTATCCAGAGCATTCAGGTAAAGTGTATTGCACTGTGAAAAAGTGTCAGACAGGGCCGACTGGGATAAAAAATAAATAAAGGATTTTAAAGCAAAGCAGGCCACTTACCCCCCTTTTTGTTATTCAACTATACTCCAAAATTGACAAGTATAAACGTACTATTTTGATTTACAAAATCATTTATAGTTTGTAACACTTTTCTCCCTCTATTTGTAAATTGGTTGTTATTTAATAGTGAAAAAAAGTGAAATGTAAAAAAAAGGAGATATTGGCGATCACATATAAATAAATGACAAATGCTTATTGCTCATTATCCTGTTTCACATCACTCAACATATATATCTGATCACTTGTCATCACATCTAAGCTGCACTATTAGAGAAAATAGCTACAAAGTTGGCAGAATTCACTGACTACTCTCTTTAGCTTTACCAGTTCATGTGTTATTTTATTCTGTTGATTAACTAAAGATTCCTATCTCTCTATTTTAGTGAGTAAGCTACATAACATTACATAGGAATTAGTGAAGCAGAAGACGATAGAAAGTGTGAGGGAACTGTGGATGGCGTTTAGTGAAATTACCTAGAAATAGCATAAATCAGGGCTTCAGGCCCCAGGACCACTAACAGTCCAACATTGTAATATTACCTAAAGTTAGCTAGCATGCATGGTTACTCAGCAGCTAACTATATTACTGGTGCTGAATTTAAGAAAACATTAAAAATCCGTGGCTTTGGAGCTGACTCATGGGACTCAGCAGAGGTGACCAGATAAACATAATCAAGAAAGTTTTCTAGGGGTGTTTGAAAACCATGCAAAGTTTGCTAAAAAAATATTACAGTTTTCAAGGCTTTTGAATATTTCACATGCCAAAATGTTTGCAATTGCAACATGATCTTTAATTGCTGATACATACTTTATATAAATAAAAACTGACTATAGTGTCTATATGTTGTTAAACGTATTTTATTAATATCCATAAAAAAAAGAAATAGTAAATTATTAGGAACATTGTAAATAACAAAATGAAAAACTAACACACCCTTATTGAATAAGTCTGCACGTCCTGAACAACTAATACTTTGTTGATGCACCTTTTGCATTTACAGCTCTCTTTAGGTCATTCCACAGTTTTTCGATGGGATTGAGGTCTGGTCTCTGACTGGGCCATTCCAAGACTTTAATTTTCCTTTTCTGAAGCAATCATGTATTAATTGACTTGGATGTGTGCTTTGGGTCAATTTTTATGTTGGAATGTGAAATTCCTCTTCATCTTCAGCTTTTTGACAGATGCCAGCAAATTTTGTGTGATTTTTGGAGTTATTCATAGTCCCATTTTTCTTGACAAGAGCCCCTGACCCAGCTGAATAGAAGCAGCTCCAAAACATGATGCTACACCACCATGCTCCAAAATTGGTATAGTGTTAATTGGATAATGAGCTTTATTGGCTTTGTGCCAAACAAATCTTTAACAATTTAGGCTTAAAAGTTTTGCCTGTGTCCTGTAAGACCATAACACATTTTCCCACATGGTTTGAGTAACTGAATGAATCTTCTGACATCATTTAAATGGGGTTGGATGTTCCTTTAATGCCAGAAGTTTCTGCAGCTTCTTTAGTGTTACTGTTGACCTCTTGGTTGCCTCACTGATAAGTTTTCTTTTCGTCTTCTCATCAACTTTGGAGGGTTGTCCTGATCTTTGCAATGTTTCTGTTACCCCATTTTCTCCACTTATTGATGATGGTTTTGACAGTGTAACATAGAACATACATATTATTTTATATCAGTCTCCTGATATTTACTTTACAACAATTAGCTCTGGCAGTTTCTTTGGCAAATCTTTGTGGACCATGGTTATCCTAGTAGGATGCAATCCTAAACATTCAAGCAAATCCTACAGAAACAGCTGACTTTAATATGGATTTAATCAGAATCACTTTCATTTATGGCAGGTGTATGCTATTTACCCATAGGCATGATTTAGAATGTGATTGGTTGACTGTGATCACAAATAGAACCCCAATTATGAATGGGTGGGCAGATTTATGCAATCAGGGTGTTTTAATTTAATTATTTGTTTATTTCGCTGGAATTTTATTTTTTGAAATATCACATTACAAGTGTAAAAAGTCTCACATTTACATTGTTGTCATTTCTGTCTTTACGTTTCAAAAATCTTCCATTTCATAAGGGTATGTAGACTGTTTATATCCACTGTATGTTAAATTATCATGTAGGTTGCTGTGGGTGGCATCCGATCTCTGTCTATGTGCTTCCTTCATCTTGTCTGTAGAGTTCATGATAACTGAATATCTCATCGACCTGGCTTGACTCCAATGTCGTTGTTTTTTAGGTATCTTATTGCTTTCCTTTTCCTGGATGTTAACATGAAATAGTTTTTTTTTCTGTCTGATGATTTGTACCATATCTCTCAATTTTTTCTATGTTTGTGTCCTATTGGAAGTTGTATCTTGGAATACGAGTCAAGTTAGATTTGATTTTGGGCAAAACAGATTCTTATTTTATTATGCCATTGGGCTGCAGCTCATACTTATAATGGAACTATTTCTTAAATAAAAGCTTTGAAGATAAAAGGCAGCCATGTTCACACATCCATAAACGCTTGCCCCTGACACTGTATGCAGAAAAAAAATATTTCACAGTTATTTTAATTAAAGTATCAGCATTTATATCCATATGTTTGGATTAATAAAATCTTCAATTTCTCTTAAGTTTTAGAAAAAACAATAATGTCAGAGGTTGCATGCAAAAACATTTTGCTAGCATGCCCCACCTACCATTTATAAAACCAAAAAGAAAAAGCACTCCAGAAAAGGGTGCACACAACATATGGACTTAGGAGCAATTTATAAAAAATGAAATTATTGTTTCTGGCACTCCTGGGTAGGGTTTAAAGTTTAAACATTATTTCAATACACCTGAAACTTTAAACAAGACATATATTTTGGACAAAGTATTATAAGACTGCAAACCATGCCAAAGTAATCCTGATATGCTATAAACAGTTTTAATATATCTGCCTTGTTGTGGCAGGTCCATCTCCACCAGATGAGCTATGGAATTGTCCCAACCAGCCAGTATCCAGCAGTACCAGTTGTGTAAAAAGATGGATCTCTGCTATCTAACCTTAAATTTAAAAATCATTTACTTAAACATTATGCAAAGGCTAAATATGTTGAACTCTTGCTCTTTTTATTTATTTATTGTACTACTATTATTATTATTTAATTTTTTTATGTAACAATATCCAAGTGAGCAAATTAATTCAATTTTACTGCTTTTTTTCTCTTTCTTTACAGGGTTGTGGCAATCAACACTAATCTTCTGAACAATACATTCAATCACTATTCATCATGAATAATAATACTACACAAGGAGCTAATGGTACGGTGAAGATGTCATTTGCACATTATTCCATTGTTGCAAGCTTTGCTATGATACTTAGCCTTTTTGGACTTATTGGAAATGGAATCGTCTTCTGGATTCTCGTGTTTAAGATGAAAAGGAACAAATACACTGTGTACATTCTAAATCTTGCAATTGCAGACTTTCTCTACCTTTTCTTTGTGGCTATCACTATGATATTAATGGTAGATCAAATATTAAATAGGAGAAGTCCATCAAAAGAACTTCTTACAAGCTTAGAAATCATGTATGACTTTGGATATATCTCAGGCATGTTATTCCTAACAGCAATAAGTGTAGAGAGATGTCTGTCTGTTCTTTTCCCTATATGGCATAAATGCTACAGACCTAAACACTTATCTACCTTTGTGTGTGGATTACTCTGGGCAATTGGTGCATTTTTATCTCTTGCTGATAATTTAGGCTGTCCACCAGAATTTTTCAGCACAGGCACAAGTGAATGCACAGCTTTACAAATATTTTCAACTGTACTGACATTTGGTATCTTAATTCCTTTGATGCTTTTGTCCAGTTTTATTTTAGTCTATGTGATAAAAACAACATCCCAAACATGTAGACCCCCCAAAATCTATGTAGCTATTATACTTACTGTTTGTGTCTTCTTGATTTCTGTTGCACCAATAAGGTTGATGTGGATTTTCCTTTATTTTAAGATGTTGCCCAACAACTTTCAGACTCTTGCATTTTTCTTTTCAAGCACTTATTGTACTGTGTTTAATAGCAGTGCAAATCCCTTCATATACTTCTTTGTGGGGAGGCAGAAGAAAAAAAGGTTTGGAGGTTCAATTAATGAAGCTTTCAGTAGAGTCTTTAAAGATGATGATACAGAACAGACAACTGACTATGATAGAAATACCTCAGTTACAAGCATAAAATAATACTGTGCTGAAAGGGGCCACTTTTAATGTTGCAGAAACATGTGCACTTCAGTTACCCTAACTCTAAGTAATGTGAAAGATCAGAAGGCAAACATTCATGCTGGAGACGTACAGATGTATTCTAAGAGCATCTCATTATTTGTAATGAGTTTTTCATTTTGTTGTGACATTTAGAACCACTATAGATTAAATATGTTCCTTCTGTTACCCACTCTGTATATTCAGATACTTAGTTAAATGAAACTATTTATATAGCACAAGCAATGGTCATAGTTTCTGTTGATAAAACTACTATAGCTATTCTCTATATGTGGGATAAGAGTAGAGTAATAGTAATAAGGCTGCTGCATTCTTTACTTCTAAGCAGTGTGAATAACTGACTAAATGACACTCAGAGAATTGAGCATATAGGGAGGCAAGAAGCAAATCAGTTGTTCTCTTTACAGTGAATTATTAGCTTTTGACCATTTGAATGGTCTGCAAAGTATACTTAACTATTCTATAATGCCCTGTTATGACTTAATTATTATTAATTATTATTTATTTTTTATGTTCTACGCAGTTAGTAATGACTTATTGTGGAGTGTTGATGCCCTTGTACACTTATTAGGTCATAGTTGATTAGTTAGTTGGTCTTTTTCTAGAGTCATCTCTACACAAAAAAATCAGAATAATTTAAATAATAAATGTTAGTATAAATCAGTAGGCTTCTAATAATATTTTAAAAAATATGTTTATGTTGTACTGCTTTTTGTTGCAAAATGTGTTTGCAAAAGGTCATTGAATTTCATAATTTTATTGTAATTGCACATTACAACTCTTGCAATATATATATATATATATATATATATATATATATATATATATATATATACTGTATATATACAGTATATATATACTGTATATATATATATATATATTTTATTATTATTTTTTATTTTAACAGCACTTTAAGTGGTCTAATGCACATTATTCTAAAAAAGGATATACCACTTTAGCTTTATCTTTAGCTTTACCACTAGATAAACTAGATCATACAGTATATATATATATATATATATATATATATATTATTTTTATTTTTGTTTCAAACTTTAATTTGTGGCTGTATTATGTGTGTTATGCTCTCTGTTGTTGATACATTACTAGTAAATATATTTTTTATTATCATAGATATAATAAGTTTAATATGTGTAACTTTGTTTGTGTCCCTTGTTATATTTTCATAGTTAAATATTTCCTTATTCTACATCTTCAATGTACAGTAATAACTTCTAAAATATAGTACTTTTTATTGGGTGTCATTTGTGTGTTGTATCTCAACTACGGAACTTGTGCAGCTATTTTCTGAAATAAAAAGTTGGGATGTTTCTATAACACATATTCCCCATAGTTGATTCTGTAGGGGAAAAAAATCTACTGGAATTGAATAAAATAAAAGGAAGAAAAGGAGCCTCATGCTGCAGTTATCAACCAAACACAAAGACACAATCTTCAAAATGAATAGTTAAAAACAGGAAGCACCTATCTGCTGCTTTAGGAGCAGGCTGGGTCCTCTTGGATGGCCAGAAAACTGACCACTGGCTCTCTCATGTGCTGGATACTATTTAGAAACTGGAACATGCAGTGAGCAAAACGACTGGACATGTTTTTTTTTTAAAAATGTTATATATATATACAGTATAAGGCCCCTTTGTATAAATATCTTTCTCAAGGTATTCATATTTTTTTTTAAATTTAATCTAACCTAGTGGTTTTTAAAACATCTTTACTACTTTACTAGTTGCATAATAAAAATGTTGTCAATAATCATTCATAGTTTATATATTTAACTTAAATATTATTAGCACAGTTATCCAGTATCATACTTTAAAAACAATATGTTACCAGTATCTTTTATTCATGTTGATTTTGATGCAGATTGGAGCACATTCCTCCTTTGGTTATTTTTTAATGACATATTTGGCTACTGATGTCTTGTATATAAAGGATAATAACTTATTTTAAGCACATGAGAATCTGTTAAAAAAATAATTTTTAAAATGTGCTCCTTTAGATACAACAAAGAAAAATTACTTTATGTCTCTTTACACACAACCTGCATTTCAACATTCCTGGCAACTTCATAATCTAATGTATTGCCTAAAAAAATGACTGATAATAACAACAATAATTTAATTCCCAAAAATGCATATACCGTAAAAAAACAAAACAATGCTTTTTCCTAAGCATTTTATGTTGCAAAAAATCAACAGAAACATTTCATAATAGAATAGAAGAATTAGTACTAGTCAGTCAGCTCTTCAGCTATATTCTTTACTAATGTATTTTAATATTTTGTTGAATTTCATATTTTATTTTAGTACAAGCTTTTGGAACAACTGATTCACTGTTTTTAAAAGACTGCCAATTTCTTCCTTTAATATATATATATATATTCTTTGGTAGTAAACACAACGTTGCAGTCTTCATTGTAAATAACATAAATATTACTATACCACCAAGGATGTTTTGAAACAGATCACACAAGATATGTTCAAAATACAAGTTGTAAACCTATTTTGTGTATATATTTTGGGTTTTTTCTTGCACAACCCATTCCGTTGCAATGCTGTTTGTTAAGACTTTAAAACAAGTTTAAGTTTCTGAAATTTTGAATATTGAGGACGAAAGTCGTGTTTTGATGTTTTGAAATGCTATTTTTAATAATAAACATTGTAAGTGTGAAATTTTAGAGCGCTGGTGTCACTGTGTTTATTATTGCACTTGAGTCCTGTTTGCGCTTTTTTCTTTCAGTTGGAAAGTTTAAGCCATCACATAAACTTCCCAAAACATTACAATAGTCATTGCCACAACACTTAATCCAGTACATTTCCTTATCACGTTAACCCTTTCCTTCAGTTTTATATTCCATTGTCATAAATGAACTGTATTTCAGCATATCTTTTTTTATTCTTTTATTTACTGTTGTCATCTTAATTAGTGATGTCGCGAACCTTAAAATTTCGGTTCGCGAACGGCAGACTTGAACTTCCGCTACTGTTCGCGAACCGGCGAACCGCGCGAACCGCCATTGACTTCAATAGGCAGGCGAACTTTAAAACCCACAAGGACTCTTTCTGGCCCAATAGTGAAGGAAAAGTTGTTTCAAGGGGACTAACACCTGGACTGTGGCATGCCGGAGGGGGATCCATGGCAAAACTCCCACGGAAAATTACATAGTTGATGCAGAGTCTGGTTTTAACCCATAAAGGGCCTTAATCACCTAACATTCCTAAAAAATTTTTGAATAACGTGCTTTAAAACATCAGGTATGATGTAGTATCGATCAGGTAGTGTAAAGGTTACGCCCGCTTCACAGTGACAGACCAAACTCCCCATGTAACGCACCGCAAACAACTGCAAACAGTCCATTTGCACAACCACGAGTTAGATAGATTTGATAGTTAGATACATACATTACATAGATCAATAGATGCAATATACATTTGATAGATACAAATTACATAGATCAATAGATGCAATATACATATGATAGATACAAATTACATAGATCAATAGATGCAATATACATTTGATGATAGATACGAATTACATAGATCAATCGATGCAATATACATTTGATAGATACGAATTACATAGATCAAAAGATGCAATATACATTTGATAGATACGAATTACATCGATCAATAGATGCAATTTATATTTGATAGATACAATTGATAGTTAGATAGATTTGATAGATAAATAGATAGATTTGATAGATATATGATTTCCCTGACAGAGTATAACAATAAGACATGCGGTCTGGGACCCGTGGTGTGTTAAGTAGTATTATTCTTAGCAGTTTACTACCTGTTACTCCCCCTATCGGGGGAGGTCTATATGGGCTGCATTTTTGGAACAGGGAGATGGAAGAAGATGATTGGTCTGTCCTCCTACTTCAAATTTGGCCTAAACACAAGTGGCTGTCTCAAATCAGTCCGGCCACGAGATAGATAGATATGATAGATAGATATACATAGATTGATAGTTAGATAGAATCGATAGAAGATAAATAGATCGATTTGATAGATATATAATTACCCTGACAAAGTATAATAATAAAACATTTTTTATTTTTAATATTTACAATACTGTTATAACAAATATGATTGGTGGCACTAGTTGGCAAGTGGGCGTGGCACACACGCTGGCAGGCAGGCAGGCAACTGCAATTCAATTGCACTAGCAGACTGATGATTCACAGTCAAAAAAGTTTTTATTTTAAATATTTACAATACTGTTATAACAAATTTGATTGGTGGCACTAGTTGGCTAGTGGGCCTGGCACACACGCTGGCAGGCAGGAAACTGCAATTCAATTGCACTAGCAGACTGATGATTCGCAGTCTAAATTTTTTTTATTTTAAATATTTACAATACTGTTATAACAAATATGATTGGTGGCACTAGTTGGCAAGTGGGCCTGGCACACACGCTGGCAGGCAGGCAACTGCAATTCAATTGCACTAGCAGACTGATGATTCACAGTCAAAAAAGTTTTTATTTTAAATATTTTCAAAACGGTTATAACAAATATGATTGGTGGCAATAGTTGGCAAGTGGGCCTGGCACACACGCTGGCAGGCAGGCAACTTCAATTAGATTACACTAGCAGACTGATGTTTCACAGTCAACAAATATATTTTTTAAAATATTTACACTACTGTTATAACAAATATGATTGGTGGCACTAGTTGGCAAGTGGGCCTGGCACACACGCTGGGAGGAAGGCAACTGCAATTAGATTACACTAGATGACTGATGTTTCACAGTCAAAAAAGTTTTTATTTTAAATATTTACAATACTGTTATAACAAATATGATTGGTGGCACTAGTTGGCAAGTGGGCCTGGCACACACGCTGGCAGGCAGGCAACTGCAATTCAATTGCACTAGCAGACTGATGATTCACAGTCAAAAAAGTTTTTATTTAAAATATTTACACTACTGTTATAACAAATATGATTCGTGGCACTAGTTGGAAAGTGGGCCTGGCACACACGCTGGCAGACAGGCAACTGCAATTAAATAACACTAGCAGACTGATTTAAAAGTTTTTTTTTAAAAAAGTGACACTAATGTTACAACAGATAGGAGTGGTGGCACTCAGGATAGAAGTAGGCACAGTATGTGCTGGCAGCCTGACACACCGGCTGGCACTAGTGGCAGGCTGGCCTGGCAACTAAAATTAAATAACACTAGGGGGCCTAGTTATCAAGCCGTCAACCTCAAATACGCTGGAATTCCGCAGCGTATTTGTGGCGAGGCTGATTCGCCTTAGTTATCAAAGGCTCGAGACCGGCTAAAGTAGAATTTAGTGACGTAAGCTTCGATCCGCCGGACTCAGTCCGACACAGATCGATGTAGTATCGATCAGGTAGTGTAAAGGTTACGCCCGCTTCACAGTGACAGACCAAACTCCCCATGTAACGCACCGCAAACAACTGCAAACAGTCCATTTGCACAACCACGAGTTAGATAGATTTGATAGTTAGATACATACATTACATAGATCAATAGATGCAATATACATTTGATAGATACAAATTACATAGATCAATAGATGCAATATACATATGATAGATACAAATTACATAGATCAATAGATGCAATATACATTTGATGATAGATACGAATTACATAGATCAATCGATGCAATATACATTTGATAGATACGAATTACATAGATCAAAAGATGCAATATACATTTGATAGATACGAATTACATCGATCAATAGATGCAATTTATATTTGATAGATACAATTGATAGTTAGATAGATTTGATAGATAAATAGATAGATTTGATAGATATATGATTTCCCTGACAGAGTATAACAATAAGACATGTGGTCTGGGACCCGTGGTGTGTTAAGTAGTATTATTCTTAGCAGTTTACTACCTGTTACTCCCCCTATCGGGGGAGGTCTATATGGGCTGCATTTTTGGAACAGGGAGATGGAAGAAGATGATTGGTCTGTCCTCCTACTTCAAATTTGGCCTAAACACAAGTGGCTGTCTCAAATCAGTCCGGCCACGAGATAGATAGATATGATAGATAGATATACATAGATTGATAGTTAGATAGAATCGATAGAAGATAAATAGATCGATTTGATAGATATATAATTACCCTGACAAAGTATAATAATAAAACATTTTTTATTTTTAATATTTACAATACTGTTATAACAAATATGATTGGTGGCACTAGTTGGCAAGTGGGCGTGGCACACACGCTGGCAGGCAGGCAGGCAACTGCAATTCAATTGCACTAGCAGACTGATGATTCACAGTCAAAAAAGTTTTTATTTTAAATATTTACAATACTGTTATAACAAATTTGATTGGTGGCACTAGTTGGCTAGTGGGCCTGGCACACACGCTGGCAGGCAGGAAACTGCAATTCAATTGCACTAGCAGACTGATGATTCGCAGTCTAAATTTTTTTTATTTTAAATATTTACAATACTGTTATAACAAATATGATTGGTGGCACTAGTTGGCAAGTGGGCCTGGCACACACGCTGGCAGGCAGGCAACTGCAATTCAATTGCACTAGCAGACTGATGATTCACAGTCAAAAAAGTTTTTATTTTAAATATTTTCAAAACGGTTATAACAAATATGATTGGTGGCAATAGTTGGCAAGTGGGCCTGGCACACACGCTGGCAGGCAGGCAACTTCAATTAGATTACACTAGCAGACTGATGTTTCACAGTCAACAAATATATTTTTTAAAATATTTACACTACTGTTATAACAAATATGATTGGTGGCACTAGTTGGCAAGTGGGCCTGGCACACACGCTGGGAGGAAGGCAACTGCAATTAGATTACACTAGATGACTGATGTTTCACAGTCAAAAAAGTTTTTATTTTAAATATTTACAATACTGTTATAACAAATATGATTGGTGGCACTAGTTGGCAAGTGGGCCTGGCACACACGCTGGCAGGCAGGCAACTGCAATTCAATTGCACTAGCAGACTGATGATTCACAGTCAAAAAAGTTTTTATTTAAAATATTTACACTACTGTTATAACAAATATGATTCGTGGCACTAGTTGGAAAGTGGGCCTGGCACACACGCTGGCAGACAGGCAACTGCAATTAAATAACACTAGCAGACTGATTTAAAAGTTTTTTTTTTAAAAAAGTGACACTAATGTTACAACAGATAGGAGTGGTGGCACTCAGGATAGAAGTAGGCACAGTATGTGCTGGCAGCCTGACACACCGGCTGGCACTAGTGGCAGGCTGGCCTGGCAACTAAAATTAAATAACACTAGGGGGCCTAGTTATCAAGCCGTCAACCTCAAATACGCTGGAATTCCGCAGCGTATTTGTGGCGAGGCTGATTCGCCTTAGTTATCAAAGGCTCGAGACCGGCTAAAGTAGAATTTAGTGACGTAAGCTTCGATCCGCCGGACTCAGTCCGACACAGATCGATTCTTATGTCACTCCAGATGTTCCGCACACAAGTGCGGCACAATCTCACTACTTTTGCTAGTTATCAAATGACTAGCAGGTACGCTCGGCACTTTTACGGCCCAGCGTACCTGGTTTTCAAACCGCCAGCCTGGAGGCGGCGGATCCCATAGGAATCAATGGGAGTCTGACCATAGCGAAAGTACAAGTTCGCTGCTGACAGACATCCCATTGATTTCTATGGGAGCTGTCTGCACCTAACACCCTAACATGTACCCCGAGTCTAAACACCACTAATCTGCCCCCCTACACCGCCGCAACTAAATAAAGTTATTACCCCCTAAACCGCCACTCCCGGAGCCCACCGCAAAGTACTCTATACATATTAACCCCTAAACCGCCGCTCCCGGAGCCCACCGCAAGCTACTCTATACATATTAACCCCTAAACCGCCGCTCCCGGAGCCCACCGCAACTATAATAAATGTATTAACCCCTAAACCGCCGCTCCCTGAACCCGCCGCAACCTATATTAAATGTATTAACCCCTATCCTGCCCCCCCTACACCGTCGCCACCTATAATAAATTTATTAACCCCTATTCTGCCCCCCCTACACCGTCGCCACCTATAATAAATTTATTAACCCCTAATCTGCCCCCCCTACACCGTCGCCACCTATAATAAATTTATTAACCCCTAATCTGCCCCCCCTACACCGTCGCCACCTATAATAAATTTATTAACCCCTAATCTGCCCCCCCTACACCGTCGCCACCTATAATAAATTTATTAACCCCTATCCTGCCCCCGACTACGCCGCCGCCACTGTAATAAAATTATTAACCCCTAAACCTAAGTCTAACCCTAACCCTAACGCCCCCCTAACTTAAATATCAATTAAATAAATCTAAATAATATTTTTATTATTAACTAAATTAATCCTATTTAAAACTAAATACTTACCTTTAAAATAAACCCTAATATAGCTACAATATAAATAATAATTATATTCTAGCTATCTTAGGATTTATTTTTATTTTACAGGCAACTTTCAATTTATTTTAACTAGGTACAATAGCTATTAAATAGTTATTAACTATTTAATAGCTTACCTAGCTAAAATAAACTGAAATTTACCTGTAAAAAAAATCCTAACCTAAGTTATAATTACCATAAATAAAAAGAGAGAAGCGCTCAACCTGGAAACGAACAATAGCATAATAGCTTGTTCTATGGCTAGTTACCACCCAAGAAGCAGCCTCTTTTTGCTCAATATGTGCCTTTCACAGAGAAAAACTTTCCTGAAGCATATCAGTCTGATCCGGACTTCACAGTACAGTCCAGCCCCGAAATACCAGGCAATCCTTCTCTGAACGAGAGAAACAGCAAAACCCCAGACGTACGTTTCGGCCTATTGTGGGCCTCGTCAGTGAGGTGCAGCCATATCCCTCTAGGCACACTGAGCAACGGGTCCACGTCTGGATTCCCGCATCACACTTAGGGAGACTTCCCAAAATGTCATAATTTGCATAAATAAAAAGAGAGAAGCGCTCAACCTGGACTGTACTGTGAAGTCAGGATCAGACTGATATGCTTCAGGAAAGTTTTTCTCTGTGAAAGGCACATGTTGAGCAAAAAGAGGCTGCTTCTTGGGTGGTAACTAGCCATAGAACAAGCTATTATGCTATTGTTCGTTTCCAGGTTGAGCGCTTCTCTCTTTTTATTTATGCAAATTATGACATTTTGGGAAGTCTCCCTAAGTGTGATGCGGGAATCCAGACGTGGACCCGTTGCTCAGTGTGCCTAGAGGGATATGGCTGCACCTCACTGACGAGGCCCACAATAGGCTGAAACGTACGTCTGGGGTTTTGCTGTTTCTCTCGTTCAGAGAAGGATTGCCTGGTATTTCGGGGCTGGACTGTACTGTGAAGTCAGGATCAGACTGATATGCTTCAGGAAAGTTTTTCTCTGTGAAAGGCACATGTTGAGCAAAAAGAGGCTGCTTCTTGGGTGGTAACTAGCCATAGAACAAGCTATTATGCTATTGTTCGTTTCCAGGTTGAGCGCTTCTCTCTTTTTATTTATGCAAATTATGACATTTTGGGAAGTCTCCCTAAGTGTGATGCGGGAATCCAGACGTGGACCCGTTGCTCAGTGTGCCTAGAGGGATATGGCTGCACCTCACTGACGAGGCCCACAATAGGCTGAAACGTACGTCTTGGGTTTTGCTGTTTCTCTCGTTCAGAGAAGGATTGCCTGGTATTTCGGGGCTGGACTGTACTGTGAAGTCAGGATCAGACTGATATGCTTCAGGAAAGTTTTTCTCTGTGAAAGGCACATGTTGAGCAAAAAGAGGCTGCTTCTTGGGTGGTAACTAGCCATAGAACAAGCTATTATGCTATTGTTCGTTTCCAGGTTGAGCGCTTCTCTCTTTTTATTTATGCAAATTATGACATTTTGGGAAGTCTCCCTAAGTGTGATGCGGGAATCCAGACGTGGACCCGTTGCTCAGTGTGCCTAGAGGGATATGGCTGCACCTCACTGACGAGGCCCACAATAGGCTGAAACGTACGTCTGGGGTTTTGCTGTTTCTCTCGTTCAGAGAAGGATTGCCTGGTATTTCGGGGCTGGACTGTACTGTGAAGTCAGGATCAGACTGATATGCTTCAGGAAAGTTTTTCTCTGTGAAAGGCACATGTTGAGCAAAAAGAGGCTGCTTCTTGGGTGGTAACTAGCCATAGAACAAGCTATTATGCTATTGTTCGTTTCCAGGTTGAGCGCTTCTCTCTTTTTATTTATGCAAATTATGACATTTTGGGAAGTCTCCCTAAGTGTGATGCGGGAATCCAGACGTGGACCCGTTGCTCAGTGTGCCTAGAGGGATATGGCTGCACCTCACTGACGAGGCCCACAATAGGCTGAAATGTACGTCTGGGGTTTTGCTGTTTCTCTCGTTCAGAGAAGGATTGCCTGGTATTTCGGGGCTGGACTGTACTGTGAAGTCAGGATCAGACTGATATGCTTCAGGAAAGTTTTTCTCTGTGAAAGGCACATGTTGAGCAAAAAGAGGCTGCTTCTTGGGTGGTAACTAGCCATAGAACAAGCTATTATGCTATTGTTCGTTTCCAGGTTGAGCGCTTCTCTCTTTTTATTTATGCAAATTATGACATTTTGGGAAGTCTCCCTAAGTGTGATGCGGGAATCCAGACGTGGACCCGTTGCTCAGTGTGCCTAGAGGGATATGGCTGCACCTCACTGACGAGGCCCACAATAGGCTGAAACATACGTCTGGGGTTTTGCTGTTTCTCTCGTTCAGTGAAGGATTGCCTGGTATTTTGGGGCTGGACTGTACTGTGAAGTCAGGATCAGACTGATATGCTTCAGGAAAGTTTTTCTCTGTGAAAGGCACATGTTGAGCAAAAAGAGGCTGCTTCTTGGGTGGTAACTAGCCATAGAACAAGCTATTATGCTATTGTTCGTTTCCAGGTTGAGCGCTTCTCTCTTTTTATTTATGCAAATTATGACATTTTGGGAAGTCTCCCTAAGTGTGATGCGGGAATCCAGACGTGGACCCGTTGCTCAGTGTGCCTAGAGGGATATGGCTGCACCTCACTGACGAGGCCCACAATAGGCTGAAACGTACGTCTGGGGTTTTGCTGTTTCTCTCGTTCAGAGAAGGATTGCCTGGTATTTCGGGGCTGGACTGTACTGTGAAGTCAGGATCAGACTGATATGCTTCAGGAAAGTTTTTCTCTGTGAAAGGCACATGTTGAGCAAAAAGAGGCTGCTTCTTGGGTGGTAACTAGCCATAGAACAAGCTATTATGCTATTGTTCGTTTCCAGGTTGAGCGCTTCTCTCTTTTTATTTATGCAAATTATGACATTTTGGGAAGTCTCCCTAAGTGTGATGCGGGAATCCAGACGTGGACCCGTTGCTCAGTGTGCCTAGAGGGATATGGCTGCACCTCACTGACGAGGCCCACAATAGGCTGAAACGTACGTCTGGGGTTTTGCTGTTTCTCTCGTTCAGAGAAGGATTGCCTGGTATTTCGGGGCTGGACTGTACTGTGAAGTCAGAATCAGACTGATATGCTTCAGGAAAGTTTTTCTCTGTGAAAGGCACATGTTGAGCAAAAAGAGGCTGCTTCTTGGGTGGTAACTAGCCATAGAACAAGCTATTATGCTATTGTTCGTTTCCAGGTTGAGCGCTTCTCTCTTTTTATTTAAGTTATAATTACACCTAACACTACACTATACTTTAATAAATAATTCCTATTTAAAACTAAATACTTACCTGTAAAATAAACCCTAAGATAGCTACAATATAAATAATAATTATATTGTAGCTATCTTAGGATTTATATTTATTTTACAGGTAACTTTGTATTTATTTTAGCTAGGTAGAATAGTTATTAAATAGTTATTAACTATTTAATAACTACCTAGCTAAAAAAAAAATACAAAATTACCTGTAAAATAAATCCTAACCTAAGTTACAATTAAACCTAATACTACACTATCATTAAATTAATTAAATAAACTACCTACAAATAACTACAATTAAATACAATTACATAAACTAACTAAAGTACAAAAAATAAAAAAAGCTAAGTTACAAAAAATAAAAAATAAGTTACAAACATTTTAAAAATATTACAACAATTTTAAGCTAATTACACCTAATCTAAGCCCCCTAATAAAATAACAAACCCCCCAAAATAAAAAAAATGCCCTACCCTATTCTAAATTAAATAAAGTTCAAAGCTCTTTTACCTTACCAGCCCTTAAAAGGGCCATTTGTGGGGGCATGCCCCAAAAAGTTCAGCTCTTTTGCCTGTAAAAGAAAAATACAACCCCCCCCAACATTAAAACCCACCACCCACATACCCCTAATCTAGCCCAAACCCCCCTTACAAAAACCTAACACTAATCCCCTGAAGATCATCCTACCTTTAGTTGTCTTCACTCAGCCGAGCAGCGATGGAACCGAAGTGGACATCCGGAGCGGAAGAAGTTAATCCTCCAAGCGGCGCTGAAGAAATCTTCCATCCGATGAAGTCATCATCCAGGCGGCGATGAAGAAGTCTTCGATCCGGGCGATGTCATCTTCAAAGAGGCGCTGAAGAGGTCTTCTATCCGGGCGATGTCATCTTCCAAGCCGGGTCTTGAATCTTCCTCCCGCCGACGCAGAACCTCCTTCTTCACCGACGGACTACGACAAATGAAGGCTCCTTTAAGGGACGTCATCCAAGATGGCGTCCCCTCAATTCCGATTGGCTGATAGGATTCTATCAGCCAATCGGAATTAAGGTAGGACAAATCTGATTGGCTGATGGAATCAGCCAATCAGATTGAGCTCGCATTCTATTGGCTGATCGGAACAGCCAATAGAATGCGAGCTCAATCTGATTGGCTGATTCCATCAGCCAATCAGATTTTTCCTATCTTAATTCCGATTGGCTGATAGAATCCTATCAGCCAATCGGAATTGAGGGGACGCCATCTTGGATGACGTCCCTTAAAGGAGCCTTCATTCGTCGTAGTCCGTCGGAGAAGAAGGAGGTTCCTCGTCGGCGGGAGGAAGATTCAAGACCCGGCTTGGAAGATGACATCGCCCGGATAGAAGACCTCTTCAGCGCCTCTTTGAAGATGACATCGCCCGGATCGAAGACTTCTTCATCGCCGCCTGGATGATGACTTCATCGGATGGAAGATTTCTTCAGCGCCGCTTGGAGGATTAACTTCTTCCGCTCCGGATGTCCACTTCGGTTCCATCGCTGCTCGGCTGAGTGAAGACGACTCAAGGTAGGATGATCTTCAGGGGATTAGTGTTAGGTTTTTGTAAGGGGGGTTTGGGTTAGATTAGGGGTATGTGGGTGGTGGGTTTTAATGTTGGGGGGGGTTGTATTTTTCTTTTACAGGCAAAAGATTTGAACTTTTTGGGGCATGCCCCCACAAAAGGCCCTTTTAAGGGCTGGTAAGGTAAAAGAGCTTTGAACTTTATTTAATTTAGAATAGGGTAGGGCATTTTTTTATTTTGGGGGGTTTGTTATTTTATTAGGGGGCTTAGATTAGGTGTAATTAGCTTAAAATTGTTGTAATATTTTTAAAATGTTTGTAACTTATTTTTTAATTTTTTGTAACTTAGCTTTTTTTATTTTTTGTACTTTAGTTAGTTTATGTAATTGTATTTAATTGTAGTTATTTGTAGGTAGTTTATTTAATTAATTTAATGATAGTGTAGTATTAGGTTTAATTGTAACTTAGGTTAGGATTTATTTTACAGGTAATTTTGTATTTCTTTTAGCTAGGTAGTTATTAAATAGTTAATAACTATTTAATAACTATTCTACCTAGCTAAAATAAATACAAAGTTACCTGTAAAATAAATATAAATCCTAAGATAGCTACAATATAATTATTATTTATATTGTAGCTATCTTAGGGTTTATTTTACAGGTAAGTATTTAGTTTTAAATAGGAATAATTTATTAAAGTATAGTGTAGTGTTAGGTGTAATTATAACTTAGGTTAGGATTTATTTTATAGGTAAATTTCAGTTTATTTTAGCTAGGTAAGCTATTAAATAGTTAATAACTATTTAATAGCTATTGTACCTAGTTAAAATAAATTGAAAGTTGCCTGTAAAATAAAAATAAATCCTAAGATAGCTAGAATATAATTATTATTTATATTGTAGCTATATTAGGGTTTATTTTAAAGGTAAGTATTTAGTTTTAAATAGGATTAATTTAGTTAATAATAGAAATATTATTTAGATTTATTTAATTAATATTTAAGTTAGGGGGGCGTTAGGGTTAGGGTTAGACTTAGGTTTAGGGGTTAATAATTTTATTACAGTGGCGGCAGTGTAGTGGGGGGCAGGATAGGGGTTATTAAATTTATTATAGGTGACGACGGTGTAGGGGGGGCAGGATAGGGGTTAATAGGTTTAATATAGGTTGCGGCGGGTTCAGGGAGCGGCGGTTTAGGGGTTAAACTATTTATTTAGTTGCGGCGAGGTGCGGGATCAGCAGGATAGGGGTTAATAATTTTATTATAGAGGGCGACGGTGTAGGGGGGGCAGGATAGGGGTTACTAGGTATAATGTAGGTGGCAGCGGTGTCCGGGAACGGCAGTTTAGGGGTTAATACATTTATCAGAGTTGCGGCAGGGTCTAGGAGCGGCGGTTTAGGGGTTAATACATTTATAAGACTTGCGGCAGGGTCTAGGAGCGGCGGTTTAGGGGTTAGTAACTTTATTTAGTTGCGGGAGGCTCCGGGGGCGCCGGTATAGGGATAGAACAGTGTAGTTTAGTGTGAGTGCTTAGTGACAGGCTAGCAATAAAGCTGGGAAAAAGCCGAAGAGCAGCGAGATCGGATGAGTGATAACTCTCACAGTCCGCTGCTCATCGCCCCGCGGCTTTTTGACAGCTTTATTTGATAACTTAGGCGAACGTATTCAAGGTCCGCGGCGGCGAAGGTAGGCGAGCTTAGGCGGGCGTATTGGGCCGGCGAAGGCAGAAAAGTAGACGGCTTGATAACTACCCCCCTAGAAGGGGACTGATGTAAAAGTTTTTTGTTTTTTTTTTAAATTTACACTAATGTTACACCAGATATAAGTGGTGGAAAACAGAGCTATTAATCACAGTATATGATGTGGGCCTGACACACAGGCCTGATGGAAAATGAAATTAGATTACTCTAGAAAAAGGATTTAAACATTTTTTTTTTTTAAATTTACACTAATGTTAAGCAGATATGAGTGGTGGCTGGCACAGAGCAATTAACCACAGTATATGCTGTGTGAGCCTGACACACAGGCCTGATAGAAAATGAAATTAGATTACACTAGCAAAATGATTTAAAAGTTTTTTTTTTAAGTTTACACTAATGATTGTTAAGCAGATATCAGTGGTGGCACAGAGCAATTAACCACAGTATATGCTGTGTGAGCCTGACACATAGGCCTGATAGAAAATGAAATTAGATTACACTAGCAAAATGATTTAAAAGTTTTTTTTTAAATTTACACTAATGTTATTGTTAAGCAGATATGAGTGGTGGCTGGCACAGAGCAATTAACCACAGTATATGCTGTGTGAGCCTGACACACAGGCCTGATAGAAAATGAAATTAAATTACACTAACAAAATGATTTAAAAGTTTTTTTTTAAAATTTACACTAATGTTAAGCAGATATGAGTGGTGGCTGGCACAGAGCAATTAACCACAGTATATGCTGTGTGAGCCTGACACACAGGCCTGATAGAAAATGAAATTAGATTACACTAGCAAAATGATTTAAAAGTTGTTTTTTTAAATTTACACTAATGTTAAGCAGATATGAGTGGTGGCTGGCACAGAGCAATTAACCACAGTATATGCTGTGTGAGCCTGACACACAGGCCTGATAGAAAATGAAATTAGATTACACTAGCAAAATGATTTAAACTTTTTTTTTTTTAAGTTTACACTAATGATTGTTAAGCAGATATCAGTGGTGGCACAGAGCAATTAACCACAGTATATGCTGTGTGAGCCTGACACACAGGCCTGATAGAAAATGAAATTAGATTACACTAGCAAAATGATTTAAAAGTTTTTTTTTTTTTTAATTTACACTAATGTTATTGTTAAGCAGATATGAGTGGTGGCTGGCACAGAGCAATTAACCACAGTATATGCTGTGTGAGCCTGACACACAGGCCTGATAGAAAATGAAATTAAATTACACTAGCAAAATGATTTAAAAGTTTTTTTAAAAAATTTACACTAATGTTAAGCAGATATGAGTGGTGGCTGGCACAGAGCAATTAACCACAGTATATGCTGTGTGAGCCTGACACACAGGCCTGATAGAAAATGAAATTAGATTACACTAGCAAAATGATTTAAAAGTTTTTTTAAAAAAATATTTACACTAATGTTAAGCAGATATCAGTGGTGGCACTAATCAGAGTATATGCTGTGAGCCTCACACACAGGCTGACAGCCAGGCAAATGCAAATAAAATTACAAATAAAAAAAACAAAAAAACGACTGAAGTTCTAGCCCTAAAAAGGGCTTTTTGGGCTGAAGTTCTAGCCCTAAAAAGGGCTTTTTGGGGTGCTGTCCTTACAGCAGAGATTAGATGAGTCCTTCAGGACTGTAGTGGACACTAAATACACTAGTCTAGCTATCTATTTCCCTATAATATCACCAGCAGCAGCACTAAACCTCCTCTCACTAACAATGCAAGATCGTAATGAATCTAAAATGGCTGCTGCCCAGGAGCTGGGAGGGTCTGTGAGGGAGTGTCTGCTGCTGATTGGCTCAAATGGGTCTGCAGGCTGTGAGATACAGGGTCAAAGTTTCCTCAATGATGACGAATAGGGGGCGGATCGAACATCGCATATGTTCGCCCGCTGCGGTGAACGCGATCAAGCTAAGTTCGCCAGGAACTGTTCTCCGGCGAACAGTTTGCGATATCACTAATCTTAATATGCCATTAAAAAAATATCAGTTTTCATGTTAATATATTTTGCTATATATTTAAATATAATTATTTCAGTATATAAAAATACTATGGCAGCAGATTTGGTTAATCTCATGCTCATGTATAAGCTATGGTTTATATATGTATTTAGTAACTATGCTAGAATCACTAATAGCCTCTCCATTCTCACCATTTCCTGTTTTACAGAGCCTGTTTGCAAGGAATAGAGAGATGTAATGGACCTTGCACTGTAAAATTAGCCAATGTATTTCAATTGAATGAATAAACCTATTGGGGACGATTTACTAAAGTGCGGACAGATATGATACGATGTAGTGTATCATGTCCGCCACACATCAATAAATGCCGACAGCATAAGCTGTTGGCATTTAACATTGCACAAGCAGTTCTGGTGAACTGCTTGTGCAATGCCACCCCTGCAGATTTGCAGCCAATCGGCCACTAGCAGGGGGTGTCAATCAGCCCGATCATATAGGAGCAGGCGGAATGATATCCGCGGCCTCAGAGCAGGCGGACATGTTATGGAGCAGCGGCCTTTAGATAATTCGGCCCCATAGCCAGTACATTTAAAGGGACAGAACACACCTTGTTAAAACAATCGATTCAAGTTCAATCCGATTGGCTGATCCAATCAGCCAATCAGATTGAGCTCGCATTCTATTGGCTGATCGGAACAGCCAATAGAATGCAAGCTCAATCTGATTGGCTGATTGGATCAGCCAATCGGATTGAACTTGAATCTGATTGGCTGATTCAATCAGCCAATCAGATTTTTCCTACCATAATTCCGATTGGCTGATAGAATCCTATCAGCCAATCGGAATTGAAGGGACGCCATCTTGGATGACGTCCCTTAAAGGAGCCTTCATTCGTCGGTAGTCCGTCGGTAAAGAAGGATGTTCCGTGTCGGCGGGATGAAGATTGAAGACCCGGCTTGGAAGATGACATCGCCCGGATAGAAGACTTCTTCAGCGCCTCTTGGAAGATGACATCGCCCGGATGGAAGAGTTCTTCAGCGCCGCTTGGAGGATCATTTCATCAGATGGAAGATTTCTTCAGCGCCGCTTGGAGGATCACTTCTGCCGCTCCGGGTCTCCTCTTCGGTTCCATCGCTGCTCGGCTCAGTGAAGACAAGGTAGGATGATCTTCAGGGGATTAGTGTTAGGTTATTTTAAGGGGGGTTTGGGTTAGATTAGGGGTATGTGGGTGGTGGGTTTTAATGTTGGGGGGGTTTGTATTTTTCTTTTACAGGCAAAAGAGCTGAATTCTTTGGGGCATGCCCCCACAAAAGGCCCTTTTAAGGGCTGGTAAGGTAAAAGAGCTTTGAACTTGTTTAATTTAGAATAGGGTAGGGCATTTTTTTATTTTGGGGGGCTTTGTTATTTTATTAGGGGGCTTAGATTAGGTGTAAGTAGCTTAAAATTGTCGTAATATTTTTAAAATGTTTGTAACTTATTTTTTTTATTTTTTGTAACTTAGCTTTTTTTATTTTTTGTGATTTAGTTAGTTTATTTAATTGTATTTAATTGTAGTTATTTGTAGGTAATTTATTTAATTAATGTAATGATAGTGTAGTGTTAGGTTTAATTGTAACTTGGGTTAGGATTTATTTTACAGGTAATTTTGTATTTCTTTTAGCTAGGTAGTTATTAAATAGTTAATAACTATTTAATAACTATTCTAACTAGCTAAAAGAAATACAAAGTTACCTGTAAAATAAATATAAATCCTAAGATAGCTACAATGTAATTATTAATTGCATTGTAGCTATCTTAGGGTTTATTTTACAGGTAAGTATTTAGTTTTAAATAGGAATAATTTATTAAAGTATAGTGTAGTGTTAGGTGTAATTGTAACTTAGGTTATTTTTTATTTTACAGGTTAATTTCTCTTTATTTTAGCTAGGTAGCTATTAAATAGTTAATAACTATTTAATAGCTATTGTACCTAGTTAAAATAAATTGAAAGTTACCTGTAAAATAAAAATAAATCCTAAGATAGCTACAATATAATTATTATTTATATTGTAGCTATATTAGGGTTTATTTTAAAGGTAAGTATTTAGCTTTAAATAGGATTAATTTAGTTCATAATAGAAATATTATTTAGATTTATTTAATTAATATTTAAGTTAGGGGGGTGTTAGGGTTAGTGTTAGACTTAGGTTTAGGGGTTAATAAATGTATTACAGTGGCGGCGGTGTAGTGGGGGGCAGGATAGGGGTTAATAAATGTATTATAGGTGGCGACGGTGTAGGGGGGGCAGATTAGGGGTTAATAAATTTAATATAGGTTGTGGCAGGGTCCGGGAGCGGCGGTTTAGGGGTTAATACATATATTATAGTTGCGGTGGACTTCCGGGAGCGGCGGTTTAGGGGTTAATATGTATAGAGTAGCTTGCGGTGGGCTCCGGGAGCGGCGGTTTAGGGGTTAATATGTATAGAGTAGCTTGCGGTGGGCTCCGGGAGCGGCGGTTTAGGGGTTAATATGTATAGATTAGCTTGCGGTGGGCTCCGGGAGCGGCGGTTTAGGGGTTAATATGTATAGAGTAGCTTGCGGTGGGCTCCGGAAGCGGCGGTTTAGAGGTTAATACATTTATCAGAGTTGCGGCAGGGTCTAGGAGCGGCGGTTTAGGGGTTAATACATTTATAAGAGTTGCGGCAGGGTCTAGGAGCGGCGGTTTAGGGGTTAGTAACTTTATTTAGTTGCGGGGGGCTCCGGGGGCGCCGGTATAGGGGGTAGAACAGTGCAGTTTAGTGTGAGTGCTTAGTGACAGGCTAGCAATAAAGCTGTGAAAAAGCCGAAGAGCAGCGAGATCGGATGAGTGATAACTCTCACAGTCCCCTGCTCATCGCCCCGTACTTGATGCGCGGCTTTTTGACAGCTTTATTTGATAACTTAGGCGAATTTTTTCAGGTCCGCGGCGGCGATGTGAGGCGAGCTTAGGCGGGCGTATTGGGCCGGCGAAGGCAGGAAAGTTGACACGTTGATAACTACCCCCCCTATTCTCTATCTATAAATTATCACAAGCACAAGCTTTTCGTACCCTGACATTAAATGTTACAATACTATAATTAGCTTGATCCGCAATTGACTGGCTTACTAAGGAAAACTATCTAACTTATGTTGACCTTGAAGAAGCCCTAATTCCTACATTCTCACTTAATGCCTTCCTTCATTGTCAGAAAGATCAACTCCCTTCAAATATTCAAAGTATGACTGTTTTCCATAATACAATTTTTCCCCCAAGCAGATATTTTACACTGTTTCTGGTACTGTCCAAACATTTTCCAATTTTGAAAAAAAAATTATCTTTTGGTTGAATAAAACAATAGAAGCTAGAATTAGAATACACCCAAAACATCTAATTTTTTTCCTTACAGATCCAAGCATCAAAAATGTAATTTAGTTAATACTATAATAAGGTCAGGATGCTGCATTCCTTTTACCAATACCCATAACCCAACTTCACCACACATGTCCCCACTTTTCACTTCTTATCTAAGTTCTTATCTAAAATAAACACACGGACACAGTTGTTATGGCGAAATGTGGAAAGGTCCCGATTTATTAAATTAAATTAATTTTGCTACCTTTATGCAAAATTTCAGCCATAATTCAAATTCAAACCAAATAATGCCACTGCATTAACCAAGGAAGTTTTCTGGGACCCATGCCTAGGGGGGAGTGACCACAACTACCCCCCCCCCCCCCTGGCAGGGCAGGTGGGGGAGGGAGAACCCACGGCATAGCCCGCCCCTAGATAGACCACCGGATCACCCCTCCGGGCCGAGTATGCCGCGGGATCCTCCCGCCCCCCATTCTGCCCCGCCCACGTGTCGGACCAAAACTTCCCCACCTGCTTGCGATTGTATAACCTGCTAACAATACTGTATATACAGCTGCCGTATTCTTATCCTCCAGCCAGCGTAGACCACCAGGTCACCTGCTGCCTTTCAGTTGCGCTGTTCTCTTCCCCTTATGGAGGAGCACGGCGGTCTTACTGTGACTCAACCAATTAGTTAACGTCTTGCCCTTAGCCGTGCTGTTACTGATCTTTTGCTGTGACCTCTCCGGATTATTGTATCATGCTCTGCCATCTCTAGGGTGGGAGGGTAGGAAACAAAGAAAAAAGGTTAGTGACCACTTCCTGTTGGACCCCTCCTTATGTACCCTTTGCTCAGCCCCTCCTTTGTCCTTTCCTCTAACCAATGGCCACCCATTGCCCCCAGCAACCATTCCTCTTATCTCTCTCTCCTAGCCTCCCCCACTCAGTACACCTAGACCTATTGTTCATCCCAACAGCCCCTCCCTTAGGCCGTTCCCCTCGCATTCACTCCGTACACTAATTTAAGGTCAGGATGCTGCATTCCTTTTACCAATACCCATAACCCCACTTCACCACACATGTCCCCACTTTTCACTTCTTATCTAAGTTCTTATCTAAAATAAACACACAGACACAGTTGTTATGGCAAAATGTGGAAAGATCATGATTTATTAAATTAAATGAATTTTGCTACCTTTATGCAAAATTTCAGCCATAGTTCAAATTCAAACCAAATAATGCCACTGCATTAACCAAGGAAGTTTTCTGGGACCCACACCTAGGGGGGAGTGACCACAACTACTCCCCCCCTGGCAGGGCAGGTGGAGGAGGGAGAACCCACGGCATAGCCCGCCCCTAGATAGACCACCGGATCACCCCTCTGGGCCGAGTATGCCGCGGGATCCTCCCACCCCTATTCTGCCCCGCCCACATGCCAGACCAAAACTTCCCTGCCACCAAAAGAACCCCTCTCTTTCGGTCAACACCTTTCCTCCTCTGTGACCTTTCCTTACCTTTACCAACTCCTGACACATCCCTTTGATGTCCACCAGCATCTGGTCGTTCCCTTCATCCGTCAAGTGTACACCATCTCGCCTGAATAGCCCCTCTTTTTTCGCCGCTATCAGTGGGTGCTCCATCACTCTGCCCCCTATCTCTCTCATTACCTTCGCTGCTACATGATTCACCTTTCTCCTTGATCTATATCCCGCCTTACTCGTATACAAGTTCCTCCAGTACAATCTTGACACTATTTTGGACCATATCACCAGCACTGATGGCCATGCTACCCTTAACCATCTCATTCCTTCTGCCACTTTCTCTTCCAGCTCTCTGAGTGGGTATGCTCCTATATCGTTTCCCCCGAGGTGTATAATCAGGGCATCCGGACATCCCCATCTTAACCTTGCCTGCTGTACTGTTGGCACTAACTCGTCCCACATCATCCCTCTTTTGCCTATCCATCTGATGCTAGCTTCCTTGTGCGAAAAACCTAGGTGTACCCCTTGCCCTGATGCTGCTAGCCTAACCTGCGCCCAATGAACGTAGGAATGCCCTACTATCCAGACTCTTAATGTTGTGCCTGCAATAAAACAAATTTCACACGTTAGTAACTATTCATTGGCGCTTTTCAAACCTCGCCGCACACAAAATCAACACAGTAATCTCAATAATTCCATCTTATCTATATCCCTCCTGCCTTACTTTCTCGCATCCTAATGTATGACTTATAGGCTGCCGATTTCCATCTCCCCAGTTTTTTTATCTGTTCCTCTGAACAGCCTCTGCTTGCTGCGGCGGTTACCGCCCCTATTCTAAAAGAGTGTGGCGCAAAGCATGCACTCCCTTACCCTAGCTTCCTCACCACCCTCTGCAGTACGTTCTTGAATTGAAAGATTGTTACCTCCGACCCATCCTCATTCTGCAGGAATGTTCACCCTTTGCCCCTTTGAGTTGCTAGATAACTTTTCACACAGGCCACCGGGCACAGTGTCCCTCCTGTCCCTACCATATTCAACCATGCCCCTTTTCCTTCTGTGTCTGTCTTGGATCGTCTTACAAATACCAGCACTGCTTCCTCCCCGCATCTCACGTCCCCTGTTTCCACTCCCCCTTCGCCTACATTCCTGTTTTTTGGCAGCAGCTCCCCTATCCTCATTGCTCTGTGGAAATTCACTATGAATGCTGTCTTGAAAATTATCGCCTAGTCTGTGCTTGTGCAGACCCCTGACAATACCCCTACCATTCTTTCCAATCTATCTTCTGTTATTGGCTCCCTCTTACCTGTTACCTTCTCCTCATCTCTCCCCCATGCCCTTGCAATCTTTTTCACTATAAACTTCTTAGACCAATCTATTCCCCCATATAGCTGCCAACAATATGATATTGCTGCTAATACAGAAACCCAACGCACTTTTCTTACTCCCTCTCTTTTTAGGATCAACAACCATTCTAAAAAAAATGTCTTCTTCCTCCACTTTTGTCCCCTTTTTAAACTCGCACCACCGTCCCAATATTTCCTGTAAACTGCCCAGGTACTTGGTGCCAAAGATTTCTCGACCAGCTTTTTGATTCTTTCTATCCGTTGCCAATCTGCCAAAGAAGGATAGGGCAACATTCACCTTTCTGCCTGGCATTGGGGGCTAACGCCCTAAACCTTTCCCATTTAGCGCATCAGCAACCACATTTCTATAACCCGGAATATGCTTAGCCTTGAAACAGATGTTAAATCTTAAACACTTCAGTACGAAATATCTCAAGTACCTAACCACAGGCAGCGATGACGCTGATAATTGGTTGCTCACATCCACAACACCCTTATTATCTGACCAGCAGATTATTCTTCTATTTGATAACATCTTTCCACATAATTCAATTGCCACCACTATGGGGAATAGCCCCAGTAGTACTAGGTTCTTAACCCACTCCATCTCCTTCCACCTCTCCAGCCACTCTCCTGCACACCATCTCCCCTGGAAATATGCCCCAAAGGCTAAACTGCCCACTGCATCAGTATACAGTTCCAGCTCTACCGCTGAGGACACCTCCTGCCATATCCTAACCCCGTTGAATTCTTGCAAGAAATTGTCCCATACTTTTAAATCCTCACTTATCTCCCCTGACACCATAATCATGTGTTCTGGTCTTTTTGCGCCCTTCGTGCTTAGCTACAAATGCCTTTTAAAATCCTCCCTACTAGTATGACTTTACATGCAAAGTTCAGTAGAAAGAGAAAAGGTTAGTGATCCTTGCTTTCTGTCTCACCTGCCCTTTATGCCTTCCCCCAGCACCCCTCCTGAGCGATATTTTTCTCCTCCCTACAACTTCCCTTATCAGATCTCTGGCCTTTTTCCCCTTCTCCATTGTTAACTCACATTGGCCCTTCATGGAGTCTATGACTATACCTAAAAAGGCTAGCCTGGTACAAGGCCCCTCTGTCTTCTCCTTAGCTACCGGTACCCCTAAGAATTCCAACATTCCCAAACAAATTCACCTTTAACTTTTCACAATCGTTAGATCCAGCTAATCCCGTCAACAAAAAATCATCTAAATAGTGAAAAACATTGTCCATAGCAGACTTCTTAACGCTTAACTAATGCAAAGAAGAGCTACATTTTTCAAACACTGAACACAAAATTGAACACCCCATGGGTAAACTTTTATCAACATAATAGTTACCATTGAACTTGCAACCCATTAACTTAAAACTCCCTGGATTAAGGGGCCATAACTGAAATGCTGATACTATGTTAATTTTTTATAACAAAGCTCCCTTACCGAAGGCACGCACCATATGCACTGCCCTGTCAAAAGACTGGTATTCAACCGATGAATCATTTTTAGCTATTGCATCATTTACTGACCCTCCCCTAGGGTACGATAGGTGTTGGATCATCCTGTACTTGCCCTGCTCCTTCTTTGGGACTATGCCTAAGGGAGACACTACTAAATCCTCAATCAGTTTTTCTTTAAATGGGCCTGCCATCCTCCCTAATTTTACCTCCTTGTCCAATTTCTCTTGCAGAACCTCTGGGAACTCTATGGCAGACTTTAAATTTCTTGCCTTACCTGCCCCTTTCACCTCAAATTGAACTGGTACCACAAAAACCCTCAGACAAACCATGCTCTAGAATTTTTTATTTTTTTTTATCCTCCATCTTCTCATATGCCTGTAATTCCTGTAACATCATATCTATTTTCAGCGGTGTTTTGGCCAACCCCCAATCCAACTCCACCGCTGGTATTATCCTGCCCTCGAAAGGAATACCTGGGCCCATTCACATTGCCCCTTTTACAATCCACGCCAGGATAACTTCCATTACAATATCTACACACATGCCTATATTTACAGGAGTTCCCTCTAACACACCTCTTATCGTAAAGACAAAATTATTTTTCTGCCATAGCATGGTGTTCATCATCTTATATCCCCTATGCAACCCCTCCTCCTAGTGACATCACGCATATTAATTAATCAATCCAGGAGAAGCATGACGAGCTGAAACTGTAAACCTGGATTACTCCCCCACTCCTTATCTGGTTAGCTAGTTACTAAACAATGCACAAGCTTAAAACAACAAGCCCCTCCTTGCTTCCCTTTGCTAACAAAGTAAATTCCTTAAGCTGTTCTCTTGGTATTCTGTCAGTACACTGTACTAAGGAATTTAAACTTTAGTTTTCCATTCCCTGTACTCCCATTAATTTATAACGTTCCCTTCTCCCGACTTTATTCTTTATTTAATAATAATAAAGACCAACACAAAAGTTTGGCGTTCTCTCTCCTCCATTAGATATTTTGTTTGTTAGAATATCTCAGCTGTGTATTCAATACATATTAGTACAGTTTAGGAGTGCCCTCCTAATGAGATTATTTATGGATTATAAATATTAATAACCATACAATTTTCATCGGCAATACCTCCAATTCATATAGTAGAATCTTAGCAGTGCACCCCAGAAAAATGTTATATAATCTCAGTAGCGCACTCCAAAATAACACTATTGAGATATTTAGCAAATAATGACAATAAGATTATTATCCAATATTAATATTTAATCCCAAATTAAAATATTTCCTAATTTCTGAAAAGGTTATTTTTTATACACACAGTGATTATATTTATGCAGTAAATAGAATATTGATTATGACCAGATATATATTAATTGATTATTACCATATTCAAATTATAATATAAAGCAAGGTATAGAAATATTTAGCTTCATTTATATTCAATTAAATCGTCTGTGTCCTGGATATGGTCACAATATTATTAGGAATTAACTTTAAATCAAAATGAATTAACTATCAAATATCACAATTTAATGTTACTAGATAGAACAATTTATAATTAGCCAGTAACATTAACCCATTCGGCATATGGCTTATTTAACATCATTTAGCTAGCAAATACCAAAACCTAACCTAATAGGTATAATATAGCTATCTAACCAAAATAGTCTTATATGACTTAAATAATCAACCAGAGCAATTTATATCTTACTAACAATTCAATATATCAACCAGTATAGCCTTAATAAGTCTGATCTAGCCACAATACAATTTCTAAAACATTTACCAGTAACTAAAAATTAACTTATGAGTATAAAATAAAAAAAAACATTTTCTACAGTGATAAATTTACTAATTCTAGATATAATTATTATATAGGATACAGTAATATATTTAATATTAATTTATATACCTAAAAGTACAACTTTAAATCACAGCTTCAGCTATGCTATTGCTATAAAGAAACCTATTTATACGCTACCAGCAAGCAATTTAGCAATGATTGAGACTTCAGCATTAAAAAGTCTCAATTTCTTATCAATTACCCTGTTCCTTGGAGCCATTTCTGCAACAAAGAAAAACTGCTCTGCTATAAAACAAAAGAAAAAGGTTAGTGATCCACTTCCTGTTGGGCCCCTCCTTATATAGCCTTTGCTCAGCCCCTCCTTTGTCCTTTCCTCTGACCACCTCTGGCCACCCATTGCCCCCAGCAACCATTCCTCTTATCTCTCTCTCCTAGCTTCCCTCACTCAGTACACCTAGACCTATTGTTCATCCCAGCAGCCCTTCTCTTAGGCCGTTCCCCTCGCTTTCACTCCCTACACTAATTTTATGATAGGACGTATCCTAATCTTAAAGGAATGGAAATCTAGAAATGCTACTTCCCTCTTTATGTTCATTAAAATTATACATTCCCAAATTATCTTTGAGCAATTTTATCTTACGACATACCAAGAAAGGCAGATTTCTAATTTTTTTGCTAAATGGCTTAAAATTATCCTATCCTATGACAACTCAGTATATGCTTACGCTACAATTACACAAATCAGATTTTTTTTTTTCAATCCTTGGCCTTAAGAGAAATTTTTCTCTCAACATGGTCCTTTAGCTGATTGCCTGGGAGGAGGATTGAGGAGCAGGAGATAACCGATTCCTTTTTTTTTTTTCCTCCAGTTTTGTATTGTTTGTTTTTGTTTCGTCTCCTTGATTACATTTTTATTTACTTAGATCTCTCATTGTGAATAACATGATAGCTTGTTCTTGTATCATAGGATGACCTCTATATTTATAAGATAAGATTTTAGTTAATTTTGTTGTCCTAATTAGAGAACAAAATACCCAACAAGGTATACAGTGTTGAGATCTAGTTACTAATGTCTCAGCTTAACTTAGAAGAAATATATGTCATATTTGGTTAATGTGTACTTAAAGGGACAGTCTAGGCCAAAATAAACTTTCATGATTAAGATAGAGCATGTAATTTTAAACAATTTTCAATTTTACTTTTATCACCAATTTTGCGTTGTTCTCTTGGTATTCTTAGTTGAAAGCTTAACCTAGGAGGTTCATATGCTAATTTCTTAGACCTTGAAGGCCACCTCTTTTCAGAATGCATTTTAACAGTTTTTCACCACTAGAGGGTGTTAGTTCACGTATTTCATATAGATAACACTGTGCTTGTGCACGTGAAGTTATCTGGGAGCAGGCACTGATTGGCTAAACTGCAAGTCTGTCAAAAGAACTGAAATAAAGGGGCAGCTTGCAGAGGCTTAGATACAAGATAATCACAGAGGTTAAAAGTATATTATTATAACTGTGTTGGTGATGCAAAACTGGGGAATGGGTAATAAAGGGATTATCTATCTTTTAAAACAATAAAAATTCTGGTGTAGACTGTCCCTTTAACTTTTTCTTTGCCAAAAAGCTGTTTGTTTATATGCTATAAAATGTCTTGCCCTGTGTGGCATATTGACACATAATTTGTTAATTTGTTCATCTGTACACATTGTTGGAAATAAATAAGTGTACAACAAAAAAAGAAACCACAGGGCCCAGGTGCAAAAATCCAAGCAGGGCCCCGCATCCCCCCCCCCCCCCGAAAAAATGTGTATTTAACATATTTTTTTTTCAACATTTAACACAGAAAAAAAATTGTGTTTGCTGTATACACACACATATATAGCTGAATGTGCTTTATACACACACATATATAGCTGAATGTGCTTTATACACACACATATATAGCTGAATGTGCTTTATACACACACATATATAGCTGAATGTGCTGTATACACACACATATATAGCTGAATGTACTGTATATACACACACATATATAGCTGAATGTGCTTTATACACACACATAGATAGCTGAATGTGTTTTATACACACACATATATAGTAGACATGTGCAGCCGCGAAAAATTTGGTTCGGTTCGGATCGATTCGGACCGATTCGAATTTCGGTTTGGATAGATTCGAATTCGGAAGAAATCAAATGAATTTGTTTCGGATTCATTCGGATTCTTTCGGATTCGTGTGAAATTCGGTTCGGTTTGGTTCGATTCGGTTCGAATCGATTCAGATTTTTCGGGATTTCGGCACTGTTAAGTGGGATGTGCTGTGTATTACACTAGTATACTGTACAATACTAGTGTAATACATGGCCATCCGAATCCATCCGAATAAATTCTAATAGATTCGGCACTGCCGCAATTCGGAAATTCGAATCGATCCGAATTCCGAATTTGGCAAAATTTGTCCGAATTTCGATTCGGACCGAACCGAATCGCACATGTCTAGTATATAGCTGATTGTGCTGTATACACACACATATATAGCTGAATGTGCTTTATACACACACATATATAGCTGAATGTGCTGTATACACACACATATATAGCTGAATGTGCTTTATACACACACATATATAGCTGAATGTGCTGTATACACACACATATATAGCTGAATGTGTTTTATACACACACATATATAGCTGAATGTGCTGTATGCACACACATATATAGCTGAATGTGCTGTATACACACACACACACACACACATATATATATATATATATATATACATATATATTTATAGATATAAAGATATACACACACACACAACACATTATAAATCAAAAGTTAAACAAACTTCAGATGTTTGAAAATAAAATTACGTGGTGATTTTAGCCACAAGATAATATAAGGCCTACTGAACTATTCCCCAAAAACCAAAAGCTAATCATAGTGTACATTCATAAATCACAAAATTCAACTTGCTGATACTGACAACTAATACACAGTGAGTGTTTTAAGGGAGTGTTAAGGAGCCCCATTACTTAACGTAACACCCCTAAACTTCAAAAGTAGTATGTTTTTCACACTACTCCTAGGCTAGCAAGGAAAGAGTCCGAAAATTTGGAAACTTTATGGTGCACCTCCAAATTGTATGGTCTATAAACCACTACACTCACAGATCTTTTGGAGAAATCTGACAAGCTTCAATAGATTAAAAAAAAAAATAACCTGTTAACAGCTAAAAAATTTAATTAAATGAAATGTCCCCTTTTAGATGTGCAAAAAAAAAAAAAAAAATGATATCAATGTCCCTTTACAATAGTAAAAAAGTAGACTGCTAAGTGACTTGTACAGAATTTACATAAGTTATTAAAAATGAAGGGTAAAAGTTGTCATAGGTCTACATAGTCACACACACATATACTGTATGCACACAGTCACACACACACATATATGCACACACTCTCACACACATATGCACACACACACATGCACACACACAAATACACACATACATACATATGCACACACTCACAGATGAATATGCACACACACATGCACACACACAAATACACACATACATACATATGCACACACACATATGCATAGACACACACACACACTCATACAACCCTACCCTCTTCTTTCCCTCTCCCTTCAGATCCCTAGACACAGCACTGTATTAGGAAGAGGCAGTGCACAATAACAGACACACATAAGGGGGCAATCAGGTGATTTTTTTCTACTTGACCAAAAACGTTTGTGGAACCTCACAGTTCCCAACAAAATTAATTGTATTAGTAATGGGAGTTTCCGTTTTAATGCACAACTACAAAAGGGAGACGAAGGATCAGAAAATAAGAGAGTCATGATATGGGAAGAACAGTAAAACATGCAGAGGACCCAACTGGCAACTATGAAAAATTAGGAGCAACAAAGCTTGGGTGGTAATAGAATTCTGAACAACTACTTAAAGTAAATAGCGATTTATTGAAACAAAAACGTAAAAAAAAAGAAAGTTGACTGACTTCAGAACAAATGGGACCGTCAACCACGAATCAGAAAGAAGCAAAAAAATTAATACTTGTTTCGACGTGAGGAGGTGGCAACAGAGTACATAAAAGTAAACAAGTCGGACGGGAGACAATTATAAAGACAAAAACGGGGACAGAGGTTCTGGAAAAGAAATATTGTTATTTTTTTTATCTATCCCCACAAACCAGTGAATCAGAAAAGCATAATGTAATCCACACATACTTGTGCTAATTTTACCCTGTGGATCCATACACTTACCAAATGTCACTCTTCTTTAAACAAAGCAAATTAGATATTCTATGAATAAAAGTTTTCCAATTAATTCAGGTGGATAATTGTTTACATGTTTAACAAATTGATAGTAGTGTATAATATGCATCAGTCACCCTGTAGCAATATATATAAAACAGTGTGCCCCCCGGACCCCCCCCCCCCCCAGCCTGAGCTCACATGCTAGCTTACCGACCGTTGTGTACACCTACAGTGGTGCTGACACTGCTGGTGAGTCTGACCATGCTGCTCCTCTCTGCAAACTCCCAGATGTCCCAAACAGACTACTGACTAGACAGCACGTGCAGTCACGAGCCGATACACATGGAGTCAGTCAGGAGGAGGAGGCGGCCGACTCTAGGCTTTACTTCCACCCTGGGCAATGGGCCCCTAACTCTAGCCTAAGTATCTGCCCTGTAGTGCGTGGCAGCACGCCAAAATAGGAAGTGAGCAGCAAAAAAAAAAAAAAAAAAAAATTAAAAAACAACAACAAAAAAGCCTGTCTGTAGTTGGGCCCCACTGTGGGAGGGACCTCCTGGGCCTGGTCACGGTCGCGAACGCCGCATCACCGGTAGTTACTCCCCTGGTTAAAGCTCAATACATTCGGATGACATAAAACTGATCATTCAAAGATCATTATACAAATAAATAATTTTATTGTAATTATATAGTGTTCTGACAGACCTCCTAACTGTCCGTATTTGATAGGGAGAGATTGAGTTCAGCCCCTGTGAAGCCTGCACTTGAATTTCTCTCCAAACTGGAGAATATTTTATCATCGAGCCCATAGAAAGTAATGAAGCTCTCAGGAAAACTGAAAATCACAGTTTTATTTTATTTAGAACAAATACAAAGTGCAATGTAATTGATAAAAGATACACATAAATACACAAAGTATGATCCCGATTGTTAAAGTGAGACAAAAACTGTGAAAGCAGAATCAGAATCAAAATAAATAGTGCAAAGCTTAAATATAATAAAACTTAACGACCAAGGACGTGCTAGGTACGTCCTCTACAAAACGTCCGTTTACAACTGCGAATGTACCTAGCATGTCCTCATTCAAAATAAGAGCTGGAAGTGATCGCGATCACTTCTGGCCGCTCTAAGGGTATTGCAGTGATGCCTCTATATTGAGGCATCATGCAATACCCTCCAGTAAGTAACCGTTGCAGAGAGGGCCACACCATTTGTTGGTGGCGTGGGAGGGTTCAGAGGGTTAGGCGGCCCATCGCTGGAGGGGGGCGGAGGAGGGCGGGAGCGGGTGGTACCGCTAGGCTACAGAAAAAAAATTGAGCAGCAGTGAGGAGGGAGGGGGGAGGGGAAATGAGGGAGAGGTGGCTCCTATAATGAAAAGGGGTGGGAAAGCGATCTGGGAGGGGGAAGGGTAATGAAGGGGGCAGCTACACTACAGAAAAAAAATGTTTTATTGATATTTAAAAAAAAAAAGTATAGCAAATTGGTTACTGGCAGACAGTGTAAGGGGGAATCCTACACTGCAGAAAAAATATTTTAAAAATAAAATAAAAAAATTAAAGCCTTTTATTTTCATACTGGCAAACTTTCCGCCAGTACTTAAGATGAGGTTGACCATTGGGGGGTGGGGGAGGTAAGAGAGCTGTTTGAGAGGGATCAAGGAGGGATCAGGGGGTGGGATGTGTCAGGTGGGAGGGTAATCTATACACTAAAGCTAAAATTAACCCTACAAGCTACCTAATTAAACCCCTTCACTGCTGGACATAATAAAAGTGTGTTGCACAGCTGCAATTAGCGGCCTTCTAATTACCAAAAAGCAATGTCAAAGCCATATATGTCTGCTATTTCTGAACAAAGGTGACCGCAGAGAAGCATTTACAACCATTTGTGCCATGATTGCACAAGCTGTTTGTAAATAATTTCAGTGAGAAACCTTAAGTTTGTAAAAAAGTTAACAATTTGTTTTTATTTGATCGCATTTGGCGGTGAAATGGCGGCATGAAATATACCAAAATGGGTCTAGATCAATACTTTGGGTTGTCTACTAAAAGAAAAAAGGAATAGTTTTGATAGGTAAATATAAAAAAGCTCTCTTTCTGTTTAAATTGAGTGATAGCAAAAATACTAAAAATACTCTGGTCTTTTGGGGAAGTTTATGGGTAGATTTATTATGCTACGAATGCAGCTGCTTCCGCGCGAGCCTTCAGGCTCGACGGAAACAAATGTTAAGAAGCAGAGGTTGTAAGACTGCTGCTCCTTAACTTATCCGCCACCTTTGAGGTGGCAGGCAGCAATCATCCTGATCAGATACAATAGGGATGGTTGACACCCCCTGCTAGCGGCTGATTGGCCGTGAACATGCAGGGGGTGGCATTGCACAAGCATTTAACCAGAAATGCTTGTGCAATGTTAAATGCCGACAGCGTATGCATTTAGCGGTGTCGGGTGGACATGATCCACTACAGCGGATCATGTCTGCCCGACAGTTAATAAATCTATCCCTCAGACTGAAATGCCCAGTCCTTTAAGGGGTTAAGGGGTAAAAATTGGGTATTTCTAAACTCAGGACAAAATTTAGAAACTATTTAGAATGTGTTTTTTGGTGGTTGTAGATGTGCAACAGATTTTGGGGGTCAAAGTTAGAAAAAATTGTATTTTTCAATTTTTTTTCTTCATATTTTATATATTTTTTTACAGTAAATTATATGATATGATAAAAGTAATGGTTTCTTTAGAAAGTCCATTTAATGGTGAGAAAAAGGTATATAATATGTGTGGGTACAGTAAATGAGTAAGAGGAAAATTACAGCTAAACACAAACACCGCAGAAATATAAAAACAGCCCTGGTCCTTAACGGTAAGAAAATTGAAAAACTGTCTGGTCACTAAGGGGTTAAAGGACATGTAAAGTCTAGAGTAATATAAGTATAAAGCACAAAGTATAAATGTAAAACATCTCTCATGCCAAGGAATCCTTTACATCGAGAAATGCAAGGAATACCCCTTAGGGAAGTATAGCAAAATCTTCCAGTGCTGGAGGATCCTTTTAGATCATCTCATCTGAGCGTAGAGATTTAGAACTTCAGGACCGCAATTGAGCATGTGCAGACAACAGTTAGATCAGACAGGTATAGGGAGGTATAGGGAGACCCCAAATGTTATATGACAACCTCCACTTCTGGAGTGTATGTGATTGTGCACTAATATAGGACTTCACTGAGGACTTCGTTGATGATGGATGTCGGCTCTTCAAAACTGTAAGTGGATCTTCAGGGGTTAGTGTTAGGTTTTTCTAAGGGTTTATTGGGTGGGTTTTAGTTTTAGATTAGGGTTTGGGCAATTGAAAAAGAACTAAATGCCCTTTTAAGGACAATGCCCATCCAAATGCCCCTTTCAGGACAATGGGGAGCTTAGTTTGTTTTAGTTAGGTTTTTATTTGGGGGGTTTGGTTGTGTGGGTGGTGGGTTTTACTGTTGGGGTGTTGTTTGTATTTTTTTTACAGGTAAAAGAGCTGATTTCTTTGGGGCAATGCCCAGCAAAAGGCCCTTTTAAGGGCTATTGGCAAGTTATTGTAGGCTAGGGTTTTTTTTTATTTTTGGGGGCTTTTTATATTTTGATAGGGCTATTAGATTAGGTGTAATTAGTTTAAATATCTGATAATTTCTTTTTTTATTTTGTGTAATTTAGTGTTTGTTTTTGTAATTTAGGTAATTGTATTTAATTTAAGTAATTTATTTAATTGTAGTGTAATATTAGGTGTTAGTGTAACTCAGGTTAGGTTTTATTTTACAGGTAAATTTGTATTTATTTTAGCTAGGTAGTTAGTAAATAGTTAATAACTATTTACTAACTATTCTACCTAGTTAAAATAAATACAAGCTGTAAAATAAAAATAAACCCTAAGCTAGATACAATGTAACTATTCGTTATATTGTAGCTAGCCTAGTGTTTAATTTATAGGTAAGTATTTAGTTTTACACAGAAAGTTCCCCTTTAAACAGCTCCAAACAAGTACACGTACCATCCGGAAATCAATCGATAAATAGTGATGCAATGAGTACTCACCCAGCACTATGTCTCTAAATGACCAAAGGCTTCAATCTGCGGCTAACGGATCGTTCACCACAGTATCCTGTAGCAGTCCTCCACTACAATGTGGGTCCCGTGCCTGCAGATCCCTTGTCGCCATGCTGACAGGTGCTTTAACAGGGCTGAGCGTTCATCTGTAGGTTTGTAGCAACTCCAGCTAAATGGAGAGTAGTCGGATCTTGCGGAGGCATGTACTATGACGTCAGTGCCATGTGGGTCCAGGAAACGCTGAGGCTTAAGCTGGAGTGAAGGTAAGATCAACAAACAGCAGAAGGAGAAACCAGCAAGCCTTCCAGGCGTGTAACATCGAAGTAAATTTATTGCAGGAGAAATCGGATAAACAATTTAAAAGACAAAAAATCCCAGCATCTAGGATCAAAGAAGAATATGTCCTACGCGTTTCGGCATTACACTGCCTTAGTCATGGACACAACTAGTAGTGAGTACAATCACCCCTTAAATACACCTGTGTCCTCAGGTGCAGCTAATCCTAAGCGGTAGACTTAAAGGGACAGACTATAGTTGTAAGTTAAACCCTTATATACGTTATACAAAACCATAATACAGAGTAATAAAACCATAAAGGTAAAAGAGAATTACATTAATAATGGATATATACATAGATTTATTCCTTTGTTGGGGGAGAATATAAAGCAATGGCCAGATAGGATAACAGATAACATACTTACGTATAGAAAAATAAAAAATGTAGTTTTAAATAGGAATTAGTTATTAATAGCAATTTTTATTTAGATTTATTTTAATTATATTTAAGCTAGGGGGTGTTAGGGTTAAACTTAGGTTTAGGGGTTAATAACTTTAGTATAGTGGCGGCGACTTTGGGGGTCGGCAGATTAGGGGTTAATAACTGTAATGTAGGTTGCGGCGATGTTAGGGACTAGCAGATTAGGGATTAATAATATTTAACTAATGTTTGCGATGCGGGAGTGCGGCGTTTTAGGGGTTAATATGTTTATTATAGTGGCGGCAATGTCCGGAGCGGCAGAATAGGGGTTAATAATTTTATTTTAGTGTTTGTGATGTGGGAGGGCCTCGGTTTAGGGGTTAATAGGTAGTTTATGGGTGTTAGTGTACTTTTTAGCATTTTAGTTATGAGTTTTATGCTACAGCTTTGTAGTGTAAAACTCATAACTATTGACTTTAGATTGCGTTACAAATCTTACGGGATAGGCTGTACCGCTCACTTTTTGGCCTCCCAGAAAAAGCTTCTAATATCGGCACTATGGAAGTCCCATTGTAAAAAAGACTTTACGCAAATTGCGTAAGTTATTTTGCGTTAAGGCCAAAAAAGTCTCTACAAGACTCATAATAGCAGCGGTAGTGAAAAAGCAGCGTTATTTTTACTCATAACGCAAAACTCGTAATCTAGCCGTGTGTTTGTTTATATTAGACAATCATTCTTCACTTCCTTAGCTTTATTTCATTGCCTTTTTCCCACTCACCCTTGAACTTGAGATAACTTAAACTTGAACTTAAACTTGAGATAAATATATTTTAAGATCTCCAGCAGTATACAGGAAGAAAAGATCAAAAGCCAAATTAACATCCAAAAGTAGGGTTTTCATTATTTTTATGTTTTAAGTTCTTTATTAGACTATTAAATTTAGGTTTAAAAATGCTGATTTACATTATCTTTTCTCCAATAACTGATTAAGCTGTAAGTTTTTATTATTATTAAATTTATTATTATTATTATCTGATTAATACTTGAATGTGAGAGAAAAAAATGACCAAATGCCATGGCAGAATGATCTATGTTACAAATGTAATAAAAAAACAAAAATATATAGAAGTGTGCAGAAAATCATGCTGATTTCAGAATTATAATTTGCATTATTTAGGTGTAGCTGTTTTCAGGATATTTAGCAATAGGTTTGCATGTAAATTGTTTAACGTAGCTCTTATGTATGTGGTATTTAATATTGATAAGGATTAGGTTATTATGGTGTACCATATATTTCAAATCTTTTTCCCTGAATTAAAACAAAATGAAAAAGCATGTTGTGTAATATTAAATCTCTCGAGTATTGACTTCCTTTTTTTAGATATATGAAGGTTTCCTAAGGTCTTTTGATTTATTTACTGTAATACATTAAACTTGATTAGCCCCATTGTCAAGATACTTATGCTATTGACTGTTCCGTTAATGGATGTTTGCATATTCCCACTGCATGAATAATGCTTTATGTGTATATTTACTGACAAACCATTGTTTCCAAGAAGCCAATATTAATTTTAGATTGCCTTGAACTGTGCTTTGTAAACTAATTGATCCAGTTATTAAAAACCATTAGATATTAAAAAAGAGTGCACATTAATGTGATGCTAAAGTGAACCAATTCACTTTCCACCATATAAAAGAATCTTATCAATAATGTAGATTTCTAAATATAGTTTCTTTGTAAAAGCTCTAAACTTACTTACTTCAAATGTCTGCCAGCATGAAAAAACTTTTGTTTTATTTTTTTGACAGGCAGGTGGTGCAGCCAATAACAACAAAATGTGAGGTTACACATAATGCTGGTATCACATATCAGGTGATTGGCCATAAGAAGAGGTAGGCACGTGGCCCGGGGCTGTGCACTGACAGACTTGGAACAGAGTCAGAGAGCAGAATTTTCATACGGCTAGATTTAGAGTTTGGCGTTAGCCGTCAAAACCAGCGTTAGAGGCTCCTAACGCTGGTTTTGGGCTACCGCTGGTATTTAGAGTTGTGTAGGTAAGGGTCTAACGCTCACTTTCCAGCCGCGATTTTTCCATACCGCAGATCCCCCCACGCCATTTGCGTATCCTATCTTTTCAATGGGATCTTTCTAACGCCGGTATTTAGAGTCTTGGCTGAAGTGAGCGTTAGAAATCTAACGACAAAACTCCAGCCGCAGAAAAAAGTCAGTAGTTAAGAGCTTTCTGGGCTAACGCCGGTTCATAAAGCTCTTAACTACTGTGCTCTAAAGTACACTAACACCCATAAACTACCTATGTACCCCTAAACCGAGGTCCCCCCACATTGCCGCCACTCGATTAAATTTTTTTTAACCCCTAATCTGCCGACCGCACACCGCCGCCACCTACGTTATACTTATGTACCCCTAATCTGCTGCCCCTAACACCGCCGACCCCTATATTATATTTATTAACCCCTAATCTGCCCCCCACAACGTCGCCGCCAGCTACCTACAATAATTAACCCCTAATCTGCCGACCGCACCTCACCGCTACTATAATAAAGTTATTAACCCCTAATCCGCCTCACTCCCGCCTCAATAACCCTATAATAAATAGTATTAACCCCTAATCTGCCCTCCTTAACATCGCCGACACCTAACTTCAATTATTAACCCCTAATCTGCCGACCGGATCTCACCTCTACTCTAATAAATGGATTAACCCCTAAAGCTAAGTCTAACCCTAACACTAACACCCCCCTAAATTAAATATAATTTAAATCTAACAAAATAAATTAACTCTTATTAAATAAATTATTCCTATTTAAAGCTAAATACTTACCTGTAAAATAAACCCTAATATAGCTACAATATAACGAATAATTATATTGTAGCTATTTTAGGATTAATATTTATTTTACAGGCAACTTTGTATTTATTTTAACCAGGTACAATAGCTATTAAATAGTTAAGAACTATTTAATAGCTAAAATAGTTAAAATAATTACAAAATTACCTGTAAAATAAATCCTAACCTAAGTTACAATTAAACCTAACACTACACTATCAATAAATTAATTAAATACAATACCTACAAATAACTACAATTAAATAAACTAACTAAAGTACAAAAAATAAAAAAGAACTAAGTTACAAAAAATAAAAAAATATTTACAAATATTAGAAAAATATTACAACAATTTCAAACTAATTGCACCTACTCTAAGCCCCCTAATAAAATAACAAAGACCCCCAAAATAAAAAAATGCCTTACCCTATTCTAAATTAAAAAAGATCAAAGCTCTTTTACCTTACCAGCCCTGAAAAGGGCTATTTGCGGGGCATGCCCCAAATAATTCAGCTCTTTTGCCTGTAAAAAAAAACATACAATACCCCCCCAACATTACAACCCACCACCCACATACCCCTAATCTAACCCAAACCCCCCTTAAATAAACCTAACACTAAGCCCCTGAAGATCTTCCTACCTTATCTTCACCATGCCAGGTTCACCGATCCGTCCTCCGAAGTCTTGATCCAAGCCTCCGAAGTCTTCATCCAAGCCCAAGCGGGGGCTGGCGATCCATAATCCGGCTGAAGTCTTCTATCAAGCGGCGGCTGAAGAGGTCCAGAAGAGGCTCCAAAGTCTTCATCCTATCCGGGAAGAAGAGGAGATCCGGACCGGCAACCATCTTGATCCAAGCGGCATCTTCTATCTTCATCCGATGACAAACGGCTCCATCTTGAAGACCTCCAGCGCGGATCCATCCTCTTCTTCCGACGTCCAACTGAAGAATGAAGGTTCCTTTAAGGGACGTCATCCAAGATGGCGTCCCTCGAATTCCGATTGGCTGATAGGATTCTATCAGCCAATCGGAATTAAGGTAGGAAAATTCTGATTGGCTGATGGAATCAGCCAATCAGATTCAAGTTCAATCCGATTGGCTGATTGGATCAGCCAATCAGATTGAGCTCGCATTCTATTGGCTGTTCCGATCAGCCAATAGAATGCGAGCTCAATCTGATTGGCTGATCCAATCAGCCAATCGGATTGAACTTGAATCTGATTGGCTGATTCCATCAGCCAATCAGAATTTTCCTACCTTAATTCCAATTGGCTGATAGAATCCTATCAGCCAATCGGAATTCGAGGGACGCCATCTTGGATGACGTCCCTTAAAGGAACCTTCATTCTTCAGTTGGACGTCGGAAGAAGAGGATGGATCCGCACTGGAGTTCTTCAAGATGGAGCCGTTCGTCATCGGATGAAGATAGAAGATGCCGCTTGGATCAAGATGGTTGCCGGTCCGGATCTCCTCTTCTTCCCGGATAGGATGAAGACTTTGGAGCCTCTTCTGGACCTCTTCAGCCGCCGCTTGATAGAAGACTTCAGCCGGATTATGGATCGCCAGCCCACGCTTGGGCTTGGATGAAGACTTCGGAGGCTTGGATCAAGACTTTGGAGGACGGATCGGTGAACCTGGCATGGTGAAGATAAGGTAGGAAGATCTTCAGGGGCTTAGTGTTAGGTTTATTTAAGGGGGGTTTGGGTTAGATTAGGGGTATGTGGGTGGTGGGTTGTAATGTTGGGGGGGGGTATTGTATGTTTTTTTTTACAGGCAAAAGAGCTGAATTATTTGGGGCATGCCCCGCAAATGGCCCTTTTCAGGGCTGGTAAGGTAAAAGAGCTTTGAACTTTTTTAATTTAGAATAGGGTAGGGCATTTTTTTATTTTGGGGGTCTTTGTTATTTTATTAAGGGGCTTAGAGTAGGTGTAATTAGTTTAAAATTGTTGTAATATTTTTCTAATGTTTGTAAATATTTTTTTATTTTTTGTAACTTAGTTCTTTTTTATTTTTTGTACTTTAGTTAGTTTATTTAATTGTAGTTATTTGTAGGTATTGTATTTAATTAATTTATTGATAGTGTAGTGTTAGGTTTAATTGTAACTTAGGTTAGGATTTATTTTACAGGTAATTTTGTAATTATTTTAACTATTTTAGCTATTAAATAGTTCTTAACTATTTAATAGCTATTGTACCTGGTTAAAATAAATACAAAGTTGCCTGTAAAATAAATATTAATCCTAAAATAGCTACAATATAATTATTCGTTATATTGTAGCTATATTAGGGTTTATTTTACAGGTAAGTATTTAGCTTTAAATAGGAATAATTTATTTAATAAGAGTTAATTTGTTAGTGTTAGGGTTAGACTTAGCTTTAGGGGTTAATCCATTTATTAGAGAAGCGGCGAGATCCGGTCGGCAGATTAGGGGTTAATAATTGAAGTTAGGTGTCTGCGATGTTAGGGAGGGCAGATTAGGGGTTAATACTATTTATTATAGGGTTATTGAGGCGGGAGTGAGGCGGATTAGGGGTTAATAACTTTATTATAGTAGCGGTGAGGTGCGGTCGGCAGATTAGGGGTTAATTATTGTAGGTAGCTGGCGGCGATGTTGTGGGGGGCAGATTAGGGGTTAATAAATATAATATAGGGGTCGGCGGTGTTAGGGGCAGCAGATTAGGGGTACATAGGGATAACGTAGGTTGCGGCGGTGTACGGAGCGGCAGATTAGAGGTTAATAATAAAATGCAGGGGTCAGCGATAGCGGGGGTGGCAGAATAGGGGTTAATAAGTGTAAGGTTAGGGGTGTTTAGACTCGGGGTTCATGTTAGGGTGTTAGGTGGAGACTTAGGAAGTGTTTCCCCACAGGAAACAATGGGGCTGTGTTAGGAGCTGAACGCTGCTTTTTTGCAGGTGTTTTTTTTCAGCTCAAACTGTCCCATTGTTTCCTATGGGGGAATCGTGCACGAGCACGTTTTTGAAGCTGGCCGCGTCCGTAAGCACCGATGGTATTGAGAGTTGCAGTTGCGGTAAATATGCTATACGCTCCTTTTTTGGAGCCTAACGCAGCCCTTTTGTGAACTCTAAATACCAGCGGTATTTTAAAGGTGCGGCCAGAAAAAACAGCGTAGCTAACGCACCCCTTTGGCCGCAAAACTCCAAATCTAGGCCATAGTTTGCACGCCTAAACCTTTTCTTTAGTGATTTATTTTAGAGTGCTCTGTTTATCTTTCATTTTATGCTCTGCTGAGCCAAGGAGTAGCTCTAGGCATGAGCTTTATAATGAATGCAGTGCAGATTACATATTTTGTATGTGTGTGTGTGTGTCTGAGTTTGTGTGTGTGTGTTTGAGTGTTTTTGTGTGAGTGTGTCTGAGTGTTTTTGTGTGTGTGTGTCTGAGTTTGTGTGTGTGTGTGTGTGTGTTTGAGTGTTTTTGTGTGTGTGTGTCTGAGTTTGTGTGTGTGTGTGTGTGTGTTTGAGTGTTTTTGTGTGTGTGTCTGAGTTTGTGTGTGTGTGTGTTTGAGTGTTTTTGTGTGTGTGTGTGTTTGAGTGTTTTTGTGTGTGTGTGTCTGAGTTTGTGTGTGTGTGTGTGTTTGAGTGTTTTTGTGTGAGTGTGTCTGAGTGTTTGTATGTGTGTGTGCCTGAGTGTTTTTGTGTGTGTGTGTCTGAGTGTTTGTATGTGTGTGTGCCTGAGTGTTTTTGTGTGTGTGTGTCTGCTTTCAGGGGCGGGTGTGACACCATAACTTACCGCACCGGGTGACACCAACCCTAGTGACGCCACTGTGGCCAATAGCTGTAAGCCTCAGTAATATGTTTTTTAATATTTGGTCTGCCAGATTTCCCATTTGCAGCTCTTCAAATCCGCTATTTTTCTGAGTGCAACCCTTTGAAGTGTTTTGTTTATATTTTTCTAAAAAACAACAACAACATCTAACAGGGGCAACCATCACAGGTGCTGGTAAGGATGACTTAATAAAAGCCAACATGAAAGGTTGGGGAGAGGCACTCATTCTTATCATCTCTTGGTTAATAGCTATAACTATTTCTGTTTTCTTATATGTGAGTGTGTGCCAGAAAACAAAGAAAGAAGAAACTTTTTTTGTATCTCTGTGCACCATCTGAAGCTAAAGCATGTTTAGGGCATCATACTCATCATACTCATCATACTCAATCATAACTATTGGTGGTGTTTTAAATAGATGATAGATAGATAGATAGATAGATAGATAGATAGATAGATAGATTATAGATAGAAAGATAGATAGATTGATAGATAGATAGATAGATAGATTGATAGATAGATAGATAGATAGATAGATAGATAGATAGATAGATAGATAGATAGATAGATAGATAGATGATAGATAGATTTAGGTTTTTATTCTGCTCGCTTACTTTGCATTTTGTTAATTGATAAAAAAAAAAAAACTTTTTTTAAAAATTTCACACCTGACTAAAATTCAGTGTATGATATACATTATATATATGTTATATATATGTTAGTAAGGAAGGCGGTAGGTCTGGTGCAGAGAGTTAGATTTAGGTGTCATCGGCATACAAATGGTGTTGAAATCCGTGGGACTTTATTAAGGAACCTAATGATGATGTATAGATTGAAAACAAAAGGGGACTGAGGACAGAGCCTTGAGGTACTCCAACAGAAAGTGGTAATGGGGCAGTGGATGCTCCAGAGAAGGCTACACTAAAGGTACGGTTAGAAAGATAGAGAGAGAACCACAAGAGAGCTGTGTCGCAGATGCTGATTGGAGGGTTTGGAGCAAAAGAGGGTGGTCGGCAGTGTCAAAGGCTGCAGACAGATCAAGGAGGATAAGCAGAGAGAAGTGGCCTTTGGATTTTGATGTAAGTAGGTCATTGGTAACCTTGACAATTGCTGTCTCTGTGGAGTGATGGGGACAAAATCCAGATTGCAGTGGGTCAAGAAGAGAGTTTAGTGTAAGGAAATGGGATATACATGCATATACTAGCTTTTCAAGGCGCTTTGAGGCAAGAGGGAGTAGGGAAATAGGGTGGTAGTTGGATGGGGAGGTTGGATCGAGAGGAGTTTTTTGAGGATAGGTGTGACCAGTGCATGTTTTCAACAATTCAAAGTTAGACTGGCAATAGGTTAATATTCTCCGTAGGATTGATGCACAGTGAACAAGTTAGCGACCTGCAACTCACTATATAGCAATTAATTATTCCACAGCACCATGAATCTTTGCAGGAATCTTTTATTGGAGCATAACAACAGCACAGGTATGCAACGTTTGGGGATCACAGTCCCTTAATCATGCATGTTTTAGAGATGAGGGAAATGTACCAGTGGTGAGGGAGAGGTTGAAAATGTGTGTGAGTATAGGGGTAAGGGTAGAAGAGAGGGAGGGGAGTAACTGTGAGGGGATGGGGTTGAGGGGACAGGTAGTGAGGTGGGAGGACAGTATAAGGGCAGAAACTTCTTCCTGTGATATACCTTTAAGGTATATCCCTTCTTACCCTCTGACCCTTTAAAAAGGATCTCTTGCATCACTTCCTTGCCTGATTATTGAAGCTTTACAGCTGAACGTATTGCTCTCTACTCCAGGTAATTTTGTTCATGTTACAAGCTCTAGCCTAATCTAATATTTGTGACCTCTGTATTCAGATCTGTTCTGAATATATTCTACAGATAAGCATCCATTTCTCTACGGATCTACCTGTCATTCTGTCATCAGACTTTACTACCACTTCAGCTACCGCTGCTCCAGCTGATCAGACGCTGTTCTCAGGAACCGGAAGTGAGTCACACATACACTCACTAGCTGCAGCCAGACGAAATCGCTCTCAGCGTTCCAAGTAATATCTTATTATTTCAACTCGAGTATTACTCTCACCGGATCTCTCAGCATCATATAAGGTAAATCATTCACCTACTTCTGCAACCTCTTATTTTTGCTAAACCGCATATGCCACGCATTATCTACATACAGTGAAGACTCTCTTGGAAGTGGGAATACAATTGGTATGAATGTCTGTATATATTTTAGGAGTGTATGTGTGTGAAGACCTCTTTAATAAGGATAACTCATCAGCGCCATTAGGATTCTGACTATAAATCTAAATATATGCAAGTAATATAGGTACAGAAGGTTGAGACTACTCCAAACCATCAAAGTATATTAAGAACTCTGCCTAATTACACTCTGAGTTCCACAAACGATTATTATCTTTCAGTATCTACTGTGTATTAAAACTGCTCACAGTGACTCTCTCCTGTTATAACAGTTATTTCAGGGTTTGTACACCAAAGAGCTACAAACCATTAACTAAGTGCCTGTTACATATAGGGGATTCATTACATAATAATCAGGCCACAACAGAATCCTGTTTCACTTTATTGCTAAAGAAACATGGATCCTACAGAAATTAAAAATGAATTCACTAATGTATACCAAAAGCTTGACTATCTAGCTCATGCCTTACAAGAGGTACAAGCAGAGAATACTACTATAAAAGCCCTGCTAAAAGATTGCATAGCAACAAAACAACAGGAAACACCTGAACCACAGGTGCATACACCAGTACCTTTCTCTGGTAAACACTCAGAATTTCGTGACTTCAAAAATGCCTGTAATCTAATGTTCTCTTTGAGACCTCGCACCTACCACTCAGAGAGAATCAAAGTCTGTACTACTATATCATATCTTATAGGTGAACCACGAACCTGGGCTAACAGATTCTTTGAAAACAATAACCCCATATTGGACTATCTAGCAGATTTCTTCTTAGCCATGGCAAGCCTATATGAGGACTCTAACAGTCAGATCCATGCAGAAACAAAATTACGTGGACTCAAGCAAGGAAAGAGGACTGTAGAGTAGTACACTACAGACTTCCAAATGTGGGCCCCCGATTCACAGTGGAATGAGATCAGCCTGAGAAACCAGTTTTGTCTGGGTCTCTCGGAGTCCCTAAAGGATGAACTCTCTCGTTTGGAAATACCTGATTCACTCTCAGCTCTGATTAAATTAAGTACCACATTGGACAGAAGACTGAGGGAAAGAAAAGCTGAAAAGGGAATTTTTGACACCACTACTAGACGTCTGTACACACCACCTCCTGTTCAAGAAAGAAGGGTCCACCTTATACCACTCCAATGGAGATCGGAGCAATTAAAGGTCCTTTAACCCAAGAGGAAAAGACTAGGAGAAGACTTGCTAACCTCTGTCTCTATTGCGCTCATAAGGAACATTCCGTTGCAACTTGCCCCTTATTAGCAAAGGAAAAGAAGGGTAAGATAAATGATATAGTATCTTTATGTAACATATCTAAAATTACTCAACTCACACTGTCTCTCTCCTTACAGTGGGACCAACTACACATCCAGAGTGACGCTCTAATAGATTCTGGGGCTTCAGGAGTATATATTGATGTCTTATTTGTAAAGAAAAATAAAATACCCACAGTGTGTAAACAGCAACCAGTTTTTGTTAAATTAATTGATGACACTTTAATTCATAAGGGTCCTATCACACACCACACCATCCCATTGCTTACAACAACAAAAGACGGTCACACAGAATATATATCATATGACATCATACCCATTGACAAACACACACTCATACTGGTATATTCATGGTTAACCACTCATAACCCGAATATCAATTGGTCAGATAACAAAATTAATTTCACCTCCACATACTGTACTAAAACATGCTTCCCTCATTGCTCTATAGCTAACATTGAGAATGGTGTTCCTGAGGCATATTCTGATCTGGTTGATGTATTCAATCTGAAAGAGGCAGAATGTCTACCGCCACACCGGCTTTTTGATTGTCCCATAGACATAATCCCCGGATCCCAAATTCCTTACGGCAAGATTTATCCCTTGTCCCAAAAGGAACTTACTCACTTACGAAATTATTTAGATGACAATCTTAATAAAGGTTTTATCATTCATTCTACATCACCAGCAGCAGCTGGAATATTCTTTGTAAAGAATAAGGATCAGTCACTAAGACCAATAATAGACTATAGAGCACTTAACGCTATAACTGTAAAAAATCGGTATCCATTACCCTTGATACCAGAATTATTAGAAAGACTTACCAATGCCACCATTTACACTAAACTGGACTTGAAGGGGGCATACAATTTAATACGAATTAAGAAAGGAGACAAATGGAAAACAGCGTTTAGAACATGTTATGGTTTATTCCAATACAACGTAATGCCTTTCGGGTTAAGTAACGCACCCGCTACTTTTCAACACTTTATTAATGAGATCTTTGTGATATTTGTGTCATTCTCGTTTATTCCAAAAATCTCCAAGAACATGAGAAACACGTTAGATGGGTTCTCACCCGACTCAGAGAACATAAACTATTTGCCAAACTGGAAAAATGCAGTTTTCACGTCCATCAGATTAAATTTCTGGGGTACATTATCTCCCCTAATAAGATCCAGATGGATTCAGATAAAACTACTATAATTCAAGATTGGGCAAGACCGAGAACTGTTCGGGCCCTTAAGAGATTTCTGGGGTTCTCAAACTTTTATAGAAAATTTATTAAAAACTTCTCCACTATTGTAAGGCCATTAACTCAACTCACAAGGAAAACTCATAGATTCGTTTGGAATGAAGAAGCTCAAAAAGCCTTCAATGACCTGAAACAATGTTTCACTACTGCACCAGTCCTGACATTACCTGATTACCACTCTCAATTCATACTAGAGGTCAACGCCTCCAACACTGGAATAGGAGCAGTTCTATCACAAAGAGATAAGGAGAATCAAGAGATGCATCCCGTAGCTTTTTACTCCAGAACCTTACTTCCAGCTGAAATTAACTATAGCATTGGTGACAAGGAACTGTTGGCGATCAAAAGTTCATTGGAGCACTGGAGACATTTATTAGAAGGTTCTAAAGAACCTTTTATAATCTTCACGGATCATAAAATCCTCGAGTACCTGAAAAAGAGTAAAACACTATCTGTACGTCAGGTCAGATGGTCTTTATTTTTGGATCGGTTCAATTTCTTAATCACCTACAGACCTGGAAACTCTAATATAAAAGCAGACGCCCTCTCCAGAATGTTTGATGCAACAAATACCACAGGGACTCTAAATCCAATCATACCACATGAAAAGTTTATGAGGTCGCTCACTAATTTAGAGAAAGAAATACTTGTAGAAATACAAAAAGAACATGATAAGCCTACTTACTGTGTTAAAGATCCTATTTCAGGGTTAATGTTTCATAATGACAGAATGTACATACCCAAAAGTCTCAGAAGTATCATCTTGAAGCATCACCATGATAATGTCTTATCTGGTCACAAAGGGGTACAGAAAAACCATTGACTTAATTAAACGTCATTTTTGGTGGCCTCAAATGGAACAAACAATCATTCATTACATTAACACTTGCGACACATGTGCAAGAAACAAGATAGATCATAGAAAGCCTATTGGTTATCTAACACCACTACCAATTCCAGATATGCCATGGTCCACCATTTCGATGGATTTTATCGTAGATTTGCCTGTCTCACAACACTTTACCACTATACTAGTAGTTGTAGATCATCTAACTAAACTGGGCCATTTTATACCTCTCAAAGGTTTACCCACAGCCATAATCACTGCAAAAGTGTTTTTGAATAACATCGTTAGATTACATGGGATACCTACCACTATTATTTCAGATTGAGGTACTCAGTTCACCTCTGCCTTCTGGAGGTCCATGTGTAAGCTCCTACAAATAAATTCACAATACTCAACTTCTTTCCACCCACAGACGAACGAGTTGACCGAATGTCTGAATCAAACTCTGGAACAATTCCTCAGATGTTATTTCACCCACCTCCAGGATGATTGGGTTGATTACCTCCCGATGGCGGAGTTTTCATATAATAACTCCCTTTCTACCTCAACCAAAATGTCACCTTTTTATGCTACTTATGGCTTTCATCCTACCACCATAGCTATATCTCATACTTCAGTAAACTGCCCCAGCGTAGTAGATCTTACCTCTACATTGCAGGACAGACTTCAAATACTCAAAACACATTTGCTAGAAGCTAAGGAACATCAGATAAAATATTACAATCAACATCATTCACCAAGTCCAATTTACAAAATAGGAGACTTGGTTCTACTCTCTACCAAACACTTAAAACTCCAAGTGCCCTGTAGAAAATTGGCTAACCAGTTTATAGGACCTTTTCCAATTGAAGCTGTTATCAATCCAAACACGGTGCTATTGACCTTACCAAAGGACTTCGGAATACATCCTACCTTCCATGTTTCCCTACTGAAACCGTACAAGGGTGTTCCTCCGGATGATCGGCAGATACCACCTCCACCAGTCCTTCTGCATGATCATCTTGAGTATGAGGTTGAACGTATACTTGACTCTCGGATACGTCGGGGACACTTACAGTACCTGATTAAATTGAGGGGTTATGGTGCTGAGAACAATTCTTGGGAGTCTCATGTTGACATAAATGCCCCTGCCCTTCTGGCTTCTTTTCATCGTCATTATCCTGAGAAGCCGCATCTCCTCACCATTGGTATCCGCCCTTGATGGGGGGGATATGTGATATACCTTTAAGGTAATCCCTTCTTACCCTCTGACCCTTTAAAAAGGATCTCTTGCATCACTTCCTTGCCTGATTATTGAAGCTTTACAGCTTTACAGCTGAACGTATTGCTCTCTACTCCTGGTCATTTTGTTCATGTTACAAGCTCTAGCCTAATCTAATATTTGTGACCTCTGTATTCAGATCTGTTCTGAATATATTCTACAGATAAGCATCCATTTCTCTACAGATCTACCTGTCATTCTGTCATCGGACTTTACTACCACTTCAGCTACCGCTGCTCCAGCTGATCGGACGCTGTTCTCAGGAACCGGAAGTGAGTCACACATACACTCACTAGCTGCAGCCAGACGAAATCGCTCTCAGCGTTCCAGGTAATATCTTATTATTTCAACTCGAGTATTACTCTCACCGGACCTCTCAGCATCATATAAGGTAAATCATTCACCTACTTCTGCAACCTCTTATTTTTGCTAAACCGCATATGCCACGCATTATCTACATACAGTGAAGACTCTCTTGGAAGTGGGAATACAATTGGTATGAATGTCTGTATATATTTTAGGAGTGTATGTGTGTGAAGACCTCTTTAATAAGGATAACTCATCAGCGCCATTAGGACTCTGACTATAAATCTAAATATATGCAAGTAATATAGGTACAGAAGGTTGAGACTACTCCAAAACATCAAAGTATATTAAGAACTCTGCCTAATTACACTCTGAGTTCCACAAACGATTATTATCTTTCAGTATCTACTGTGTATTAAAACTGCTCACAGTGACTCTCTCCTGTTATAACAGTTATTTCAGGGTTTGTACACCAAAGAGCTACAAACCATTAACTAAGTGCCTGTTACATATAGGGGATTCATTACACTTCCTCTGTAACAGGGGCAAAAGAGCTAAATTTATGGCTATTTGGGTATTGGATGATTGTGAGCTTTTGAGGAGTGGTAGATTGGTAATATGTTGAGAGCTGATTTCATTTCTGATGGAGTCAATTTTGTAATTGAAGTGGCTGGCAAAATCTTGAGCTGAGAGAGAATTTGTACCACCACACATATTTGGGCATGTTGGCCTTCCCATTCCAAAACCATAGTCATTAATAGAGAGTTGCTTCCCTTTTTGCAGCCATAACAGCCACAACTCTTCTGGGAAGGCTTTCCATATGATTTGAAAGTTTGTGTACATTCAGTCAAAAGTGCTTTAGTGAGGTCTCTCACTGATGTTTGACAAGAAGGTCAAGCTCACTATCTGTGTTCCAAATCATCCCATAGGTGTTCAATGGGGTTGAGGTCAGGGCTCTTTGCAGGCCACTTAATTTTCTCAACACCAAACTCATTAAACCATCTTCACGGACCTCACTTTGTGCACAGGAGCACAGTCATGCTGGAACAGGAAGGTTTTCCCAAACTGTAAACACAAAATTGGAAGCACCACATTATTAAAATGTCTGTATTCTGTAGCATTAACTTGACCCTTCATTGGAACTAAGGGCCCTAGCCCAAACCCTGAAAAATAGCCCCAACCATTATGCCACCTCCAACAAAGTTTACTGTAGGCACTGTGCATCTGCCACACACAGATCCATTCAGCAGACAAATAGTGAAGCTTTAGAGTCCAGTAGTGTTTTGCTTTACACCACTCCAGCCAAAGCTTGGCATTGCCCATATTGATGAAAGGCTTGTGTAGAGCTGCTTTGCTATAAAAACCCATTTTATGAAGTTTCCAATGTGTTCTTGTGCTCATTCTACTTCCAGAATCAGTTTGAAACTTTTTAGTGAGTGGCTGCAACAAATGAAAGCCATTTTTTATGCACTACACACTTCAGCACTCAGCAGCCCTGCTCTGTAAATTTGCATAATCTGTGAAAACAAATACTGTAGGCGCCTGAAAGGGCAGGTCTGATATTTAAGATAATGATATCCTATTATATAGAAAAAATATGTCTTTTAACAAATGATAAGGAAAACAAAAAGAAAAAGAAAATCACAACAGCCAATAAAATGAATGTTAAAATATAATTTAATTGTATTAATATATGTACTGTATATAAAAAAATAGGTCAAAAATATTTCATACAATAGAAGGTAGAAAGAAGTAAAAATAAATCAATGCAAATGAATAAATAAAAGCTGATATATATTATTTCAATTTCTATATGTTAAATAGCTGATATATATTATTTTGATTTCTATATGTTAAACAGCCTATTTCAACAGAAAGAAGTTCACTCAACAAATATCCTCTGCTGCAGACAGGGTTAAAAATACGTAAAAGCAATAAAAAAGTAGATCCTGATAATTCAAACACAATGACAATGAGCTAAATCAATATCACTTTTGTCGATCTCAAGAGTTTGGGATTTTTGGAAACAGCAATCCTTCATATGCTTTGGCAGTGAAGAATTAGTACCTTAATTTACTCTGGAGCTCCAAGTAATTTGTAATCCAGAGTTGCGGTTAAACTGCCTGCACAAACAGCTCCGGGAACCCACTGTGTGTGATGAGAAGAAAGCCACCGAGCTCCTCTCCCCTGCACAAACTGGAGTTCCACCCTCAGCTGTAGAATTTCCTCGTGTTGCTTCCGTGTTTCCTGGAGTACGGTGTCCTTTGGTAGCCACAAATGTGAGAAGAAAGAATTTCCGGCAACGCGTTTCAGCTCTTAGCAGAGGTTTGACAAAACTAATTATATCTTTAAACTAATTTATCTACAACCGCCACTACAAGTGGAGTGCTAAATATTGTTTACTTAAGAGCGATATTAGCGCTCCACTTCGTAATACCAGCGCACACTAATGTAATTAGTTTAAAGATCTGTAATTTGTTTTTTATTTTCTGTAATTTAGTGTGTTTTTTTTGTGATTTAGCTAATTTAATTTAATTTATTTAATTGTATTTAATTTATGTAATTTATTTAATTGTAGTGTAGTGTTAGGTGTTAGTGTAACTTAGGTTAGGTTTTATTTTACAGGTAAATTTGTATTTATTTTAGCTAGGTAGTTATTAAATAGTTAATAGCTATTTAATAACTATTCTACCTAGTTAACATAAATACAAACTTGCCTGTAAAATAAAAATAAACCCTAAGATAGCTACAATGTAACTATTAGTTATATTGTAGCTAGCTTAGGGTTTATTTTACAGGTAAGTATTTAGTTTTAAAAAGGAATAATGTAGTTAATGATAGTAATTTTATTTAGATTTATTTAAATTATATTTCAATTAGGGGGTGTTAAGGTTAGGGTTAGACTTAGGTTTAGGGGTTAATAAATTTAATATAGTGGCGGCAACGTTGGGGGCGGCAGATTAGGGGTTAATAAATATATTGTAGGTGGCGGCGATGTTAGGGGCGGCAGATTAGGGGTTAATATTATTTAACTAGTGTTTGCGAGGCGGGAGTGCGGCGGTTTAGGGGTTAATAAATGTAGGTAGGTTGCGGCGATGTTAGGGACAGCAGATTAGGGGTTAATAATATTTAACTAGTGTTTGCGAGGCGAGAGTGCGGCGGTTTAGCGGTTAATATGTTTATTAAAGTGGCGCCGATGTCTGGAGCAGCAGATTAGGGGTTAATAACTTTATTTAATGCGTTACGAATTTTGGAGGTAAAGGGTTTACCGCTCACTTTTTGGCCTGCCAGGACAGACTCGTAATACCAGCGCTATGGAAGTCCCATAGAAAAAAGGCTTTACGAAGTTTACGTAAGTCGGTTTGTGGTAAGGCCAAAAAAGTGTGCGGGGCCCCTAAACCTGCAAGACTCGTAATGAAAAAGCAGCGTTAGGACCTGTTAACGCTGCTTTTTTACCTTACCGCAAAACTCGTAATCTAGTCGATAGTTTTTAAATTTTAAAAAATGTAGCAATTTTTGTAATAAAAAAAAAAATTGCACTAGGCAGCTTTAGGGCTATAAAGTTGGTGGGAATGGGTACTAAAAAAATGGCAATGAAAAGTGCCTTTACATTGCAGTCTATGGAAACTGTGTGTAGTCTCCCATTTTAGCCTATTTAAGAGCACTCTTGAGCGCAATTCTTCCCAGCTCACATTCGCATTGCTATCAACTTGTAATACCAGGGCACATTAGTGTGCGCTGGTATTACGAAGTGGAGCGCTAATATCGCTCTTAAGTAAACAATATTTAGCACTCCACTTGTAGTGGCGGTTGTAGATAAATTTTACTGGGGGGGGGCAGGTTGGGGCCAGTGTTTAATCAGAGGGGCACATTAAAAAACGGAAACAAATTATATTTAAACATTAAACACCTTCATTTTGCTTTACATTAAAATCATACCCTAGCATCATATTGAGCCTTTCGAACATAGGAACAGCATGGAGGCAAGCACCTCAAATCAGCTCTTCAGTCTTTAGAATGTTTTATGGGCATAAAAAAATTGTCTGTGGGCATACCCACCCATGAAGCCTTCAGAATATTTTTTATGGGCATACAAGAGAGACCTGGAGGTAATTACATTATACTAATCCACTTCAGGCTTCACAATAGTGGTATAAGGGTATAAAGGAATAACTTGTTGGAAATCATATTATAACCCTAAAATATCATAAGCATCCCAGGCTCAGTTAACTATTTGGGTGCCACAGTTTTCCCATGAATCAAACATCAAAGGGTATCAGTTCTGTTTGGTAGCCAAAGGGTTAAATTGGACATATGCACTCCATGCCATATATGAGACAAACCCCATTAGAGGCTGCAGGGGGCGAGAGCAGTAAACTGCAGAAGAGAGAATGAGAGAAAATGCAAGTGAAATAGATTAATGAATGGAGACAAAAGGTTTGAGAAATTATGCAGACATCATTCTATCCAATAGGTGTTTACATTCCCCTTATCTCTCTTAGCTCTACCGATCTGCCCCAGTTTGGGGGATCTCTTCTGCTGATTTCCACCAAAAAAGGAACTGGTATCCTGCAGGCGGCAGCTGAATGATATTTGCCCAACCTCTGCATCCGAGCCATATTGCCCCATCTTATCCTCACTGTAGGGCAGTATTTCAGTGCTGCAGCAATAGTATACAATTACTGAGAACTGCTGAATTGAGGAGATCCGCAGGAAGGTAAATTGCTATCCTTTTGGGTGGTGAAGGGGATCCTCCAGGGGGGGTTAACGCTGAGTATGGGGGTGGTCCTGGGGGATGGATAATCTGGGGACCTGTAGGGGGTAAATTAGGAGTCCAGCGACTGGAAGAATGGGGGAGGGTTATAAGCCAACTTGAGGTCTGGTTTCCCAGATCCTTTTCAAACGATTCTACATCATAAGGAGAAACACTGGCAGCAGAATGATGATGTCACGGGAGGGGGGCTCTGACATCAGGAGGCGAGTGCGGAATAACAATGACACTGCAGCAAAACAAGGAATCAACTTCACGGATAAGCTCAGGGGGGCCACAGGGGGGGCCAGGGACATTTTTACAGGGCCACGTGTAGAACCGCCACTGTCCACTTGTAATCTGGCCCTTAGTGTCATTTTTTCTGTTTGTGTTTACATTTTGCCTTGAAATTTTAGTTTTCCCTCATACTTACAGATAATTAACATGTTTGTTTTTTTAACCACATCAATCTAATTCCCAATATTTTTAAATATATTGGGCCAGATTACAAGTGGAGTGCTAAATATCAAGAAAGCAATATTTGTGTTCCACTGTGTAATACCAGCACACGCTAATGTGTGCTGGTATTACAAGGTAAATGTATATTAAACCCAAAAATGTTCTCTCATTATTCAGATGGAGTTTTTTGTAAAGTATTTTGGACCTAAAGATGTTGCTATTTTTATTTTTTAATAAAATACACAACACAGTATTTTGGGGCATTTGGGGCCCATTTATAACATTAACCAGAGATCTGATCTCTGGTTAATTTTATAAGCTGATTAATTTAGTTTGCGGGCACGATAATTTAGCTCTCAACTTGTAATCTAGCCCACTTTCATAGTATAGTTATACAAAAGAGAAAAATACCATCAAAAACAAGGGCCAGCCCTATTTTATCCATGAGCAGCAAGATAAAAAGCACAGTGGTAAAGGTTGCTAATTGCACTTTATTCAGTGATAACAATAGACAGTGCATAGGCTGGATCAGATGGTCTCCAATTTGATATGAAACGTATCTGGAATAATATAATCCAATATAGCAAGTGACAAAATGTTGCATGTAAAGTACCATTAAGAAGATTCCTCTCTTAAAGGGACAGTAAACACCAGAATGTTTGTTGTTTAAAAAGGTAGATAATCCCTTTATTACCCATTCCCCAATTTTGCATAACCAACACAGTTATAATAATATACTTTTTACCTCTGTGATTACCTTGTATCTATGCCTCTGCACACTCCCCCCTTATTTCAGTTCTTTTGACAGACTTGCATTTTTAGCCAATCAGTGCTGACTCCTAGGAGCTTCACGTGCCAGAGCTCAATGTTATCTATATGAAACACATGAACTAACGACCTCTAGTGGTGAAAAACTGTCAACATGCTTTCAGATTAGAGGCAGTCTTCAAGGTCTAAGAAATTAGCACATGAACCTCCTAGATTTAGCTTTCAACTAAAAATACAAAAAGAACAGAGCAAAAGTGGTAATAAAAGTATATTGGAAAGTTGTTTAAAATTACATGCCCTATTTAAATAATGAAAGATTTTTTTTTTACTTTACTGTCCCTTTAAGTCTACAGTTTATATTTTTCATAAAGCAGTAAAGCATTTGCATGCAATTGAATTATTTTAATTCAAAATACACACTGTGATTACAAAATGAGATGTGGTTGGCTGCTTTGCATAGGAAATACAACTACAGTACATAATAATTATTGAAAAACTTATTCTCACACTTAGTTCCCTATATCCAGCACCAGATTTTAGGTTTTAAATAAACAAACTAGTATTCCATATATAGGACACTGTCTATTAGAATTCCACAAGATTATAAGTACAATACTTCAAAACATATGTATACATTCAATCGTTAATAATAACGACATAAAGAAATTGGCATTTGCAATATGTTTACTGAAATAACATCAGAAAAGAAACCGGGTTACATTGTATTATAATACGAACGTGGGCCCACTTATATACTAAATATTGGCCAATATTGTAACTGTGAATAGTGTCCTTATGAAGATAACATCCTTATATTTCCAAATTCATTATGCTCGGAATATTATGATAATGTTCTTAACATATATTGACTTCTTAAAGGTTACAGTAATTGTAGCCATTAAACGGGCTTTTCCTTAGATCGTATAAATATAATGTTATTTGCGGTATTATATGAGAAGGTTATTCGACACTCTAGGGGTTGGATAACAATTGTGACAATTTCTTATTTGCTGCAAAGTCCATTAAAATTGGCATTTGTTATTTTGTTGCAAATATGTATCATTACGACGCCTCAAGGAATTATGGCTTCTGAGATTTTGTACTTCCGCTCACCTCGCTAGGCTGTCTTTTGGCAACACTAGTAACAAAACAGTTTTTACCTTGATTGTCCGGTAAAAACTAAATTGTATATAAAAAAACAAATGTAATCTGCCAGATATATATAACAAATAAATGAATATTGGAAATTAATATTTCAACAATGGTTGTTAAAACAACAAATGTTTTCAAAGAATTCCACGTAGAAATAATGCACAAAATTCAATGGAAATTTAAGCAATATGAAAGTGACTATTTCACCTTAAGGGCGGTACAGATTCAGAACCAAATAAAAGGTCGGCACTAGGACCAGAAAGAAAGAAGCCGGATGAAGCCCTAATCGAGTAACCAGTAAGGGTGAAACGCGCGTAAGTAACCAGTAAGGGTGAAACGCGCGTAGCTGCAAGATATTCAAACTAAGGGCTGCAGCTGAGCCCTCATGAACGGACCGGAATAACGGAAAGCAAAGACCGGAAAACATTAAGCGGGTTTGAGTAAGGTCCACTCGCTGAGGGACAGATTATCACAATCATAGAGGACAAGTGAGTAAACTTTTCACACACGGAGAATCAAGACACGCTGCAATCAAGGTAAAAACTGTTTTGTTACTAATGTTGCCAAAAGACAGCCTAGCGAGGTGAGCGGAAGTACAAAATCTCAGAAGCCATAATTCCTTGAGGCGTCATAATGATACATATTTGCAACAAAATAACAAATGCCAATTTTAATGGACTTTGCAGCAAATAAGAAATTGTCACAATTGTTATCCAACCCCTAGAGTGTCGAATAACCTTCTCATATAATACCGCAAATAACATTATATTTATACGATCTAAGGAAAAGCCCGTTTAATGGCTACAATTGCTGTAACCTTTAAGAAGTCAATATATGTTAAGAACATTATCATAATATTCCGAGCATAATGAATTTGGAAATATAAGGATGTTATCTTCATAAGGACACTATTCACAGTTACAATATTGGCCAATATTTAGTATATAAGTGGGCCCACGTTCGTATTATAATACAATGTAACCCGGTTTCTTTTCTGATGTTATTTCAGTAAACATATCGCAAATGCCAATTTCTTTATGTCGTTATTATTAACGATTGAATGTATACATATGTTTTGAAGTATTGTACTTATAATCTTGTGGAATTCTAATAGACAGTGTCCTATATATGGAATACTAGTTTGTTTATTTAAAACCTAAAATCTGGTGCTGGATATAGGGAACTAAGTGTGAGAATAAGTTTTTCACACATTTCTTGTTTAAGTATTACATTTAATACCCCCTTTCCCTCCGTGCACAGGGAGGTTCTGATATTAACTTACAAGTCAGACCACTTGAATGATTTAGTGTGTTAACCAAATGAAGTGGTGCGAACCAAAACAATACAAAAAAAAACAACATAATAATTATTGTTTGCACATTTAAATAAATGCTTACAGGTGAACTGTATAATAGCATTTAGTATTATATGTGTAGTTGGGAAGATTGAAGTAAGTTTTATTGAAAATATATTTTTGCTTAATAAAAAATCTGGGCACCATATACGATCAGTCTGACAATCTGAGAAGACAATGGTGTTAAAGGTGATGATAAAAAAGCATAATCTGCTACATATTTAATATATTTTCAATTTTATTTGAATTTAAACAAGTAAAAATCTATGTACATTTTTCTTCCTATCATTTTATATATATTTTAAAGGCAGTGTTGTCACTTGTTTTAAAAAAATCTGAGGTGTTATACTGTAGTACAAAACATATGAGATCCTCTGTAGAGACTTCTCATTTAAAATCCATTACAGAGACATTCAATTCATATTTTTATTTATGCAAATATCTGCATGCAACATTTTTTTAAAATTAATTTAAATATGTTACGGCTAGATTACGAGTCTTGCGTTAGTTCATCCGCTTGGATGAAGATGTCTACCGGTCCGGATGTCCTCTTCTGCCCGGATAGGATGAAGACTTCTGCCGCTCCGGATGTCTTCTTTTGGTCCATGGGTGCCCGGTTGGGTGAAGACGACTCAAGGTAGGGAGATCTTCAGGGGGGTAGTGTTAGGTTTATTTAAGGGGGGTTTGGGTTAGAGTAGGGGTATGTGGGTGGTGGGTTGTAATGTTGGGGGGTGGTAATGTGTTTTTTTTACAGGCAAAAGAGCTGATTTCTTTGGGGCATGCCCCGCAAAAAGCCCTTTTAAGGGCTGGTAAGGTAATAGAGCTGTTAACTTTTTTAGTATAGATTAGGGTAGGGAAATTTTTTATTTTGGGGGGCTTTGTTATTTTATTAGGGGCTTAGAGTAGGTGTAATTAGCTTAAAATTCTTGTAATCTTTTTTTATTTTTTGTCATTTAGTGTTTGTTTTTTTTTGTAATTTAGTTTAGTTTATTTAATTGTAGGTACTTGTAGTTATTTGATTTAATTTATTTATTGATAGTGTAGTGTTAGGTTTAATTTTAACTTAGGTTAGGATTTATTTTACAGGTAATTTTGTAATTATTTTAACTAGGTAGCTATTAAATAGTAAATAACTATTTAATAGCTATTGTATCTAGTTAAAATAAATAAAAAGTTGCCTGTAAAATAAATATAAATTCTAAAATAGCTACAATATAATTATTCGTTATATTGTAGCTATATTAGGGTTTATTTTACAGGTAAGTATTTAGCTTTAAATAGGAGTACTTTATTTAATAAGAGTTAATTTATTTCGTTAGATTAAAATTATATTTAAGTTAGGGGGGTGTTAGGGTTAGATTTAGCTTTAGGGGTTAATACATTTATTAGAGTAGCAGCGAGGTCCGGTCGGCAGATTAGGGGTTAATACTTGAAGTTAGGTGTCGGTGATGTTAGGGAGGGCAGATTAGGGGTTAATACTATTTATTATAGGGTTTTTGAGGCGGGAGTGAGGCGGTTTAGGGGTTAATACATTTATTAGAGTAGCGGCTAGCTCCGGTCAGCAGATTAGGGGTTAATAAGTGTAGGTAGGTAGCGGCGACGTTGGGGGGGGCAGATTAGGGGTTAATAAATATTATGTAGGTGTAGGCGATGTTAGGGGCAGCAGATTAGGGGTTAATAGGTATAATGTAGGTGGCGGCGGTGTGCGGTCGGCAGATTAGGGGTTAAAAAAATGTATTAGAGTGGCGGCGATGTGGGGGGACCTCGGTTTAGGGGTACATAGGTAGTTTATGGGTGTTAGTGTTCTTTATAGCACAGTAGTTAAGAGCTTTATAAACCGGCGTTAGCCTAGAAAGCTCTTAACTACTGACTTTTCCTGCGGATGGAGTCTTGTCGGTAGAGGCTCTACCGCTCACTTCAGCCAAGACTCTAAATACCGGCGTTAGGAAGATCCCATTGAAAAGATAGGATACGCAATTGGCGTAAGGGGATCTGCGGTATGGAAAAGCCGCGGCTTGGAAGTGAGCGTTTGACCCTTTCCTGCCTGACTCTAAATACCAGCGGGCGGTAAAAAGCAGCGTTAGGAGCCCTTAACGCTGCTTTTGACTGCTAACGCCAAACTCTAAATCTAGGCGTATGTGTAGTTAGGTGGCGGGGACATTGGGGGCGGCAGAGTAGGGGTTAATAAATAAAAAGTAGGTGTTGGTGATGTTGGGGGCAGTAGATTAGGGGTTCATAGGGATAATGTAGGTGGCGGCGGTGTCCGGAGCGGCAGATTAGGGGTTAATAATAAAATGCAGGTGTCGGCGATGTCGGGGGCGGCAGATTAGCGGTTAATAAGTGTAAGATTAGGGGTGTTTAGACTCGGTGTTAGGGTGTTAGGTGTAGACATAAAAAGTATTTTCCCATAGGAATCAATGGGGCTGTGTTAGAAGCTGAACGCTGCTTTTTTGCAGGTGTTAGGTTTTTTTTTCAGCCCATTCTCCCCCATTGATTCCTATGGGGAAATCGTGCACGAGCACGTTTAGCCAGCTCACCGCTGACTTAAGCAGCGCTGATATTGAGGTGAGATGTGGAGCAAAATTTTACTCTCCGCTCACTTTTTTGCGGCTACCGCCAGGTTTAAAAAAACCTGTAATACCAGCGGTGTCTTAAGTGAGCGGTGAGAAAAAAATGCTTGTTAGCCCCGCACACCATTACCGACAAAAACCTCGTAATCTAGCGGTTAGTTTTGTAGAAAATTATGCATTCTTGAATGCTGTTTATCTTCCTTCCTTTGCTGTTGCCAATTAGAGACAATTATAAACAAGCTCCAAAACATTTCAGCCAATCACTGGTCTAGATTACAGGTGGCGTGGTATATATTTTTTTTTTGTGTTAAGCAAAAACTCTTCTTGGAAGAAATTATATTGTGCTAGCGTTAACCCGAATAGCGCAACAATCCTAACTTAGTTTAGTACTTAAGTTATGTATTTAATGGAGGGGAAAAAGTGGGGGGAAAAATGTTAAAAAACAAACACCCATCGCGCAAACAATATAGCATATTCGCATTAGTTAATGTGAAATATTTACAATAAATACATAGTTAAAATCTATATTAAATATGAATATTGTATAAATATGTTTTATCATGTTTTTATCTACTTAAAGGGATACTGAACCCAAATTTTTTCTTTCGGGATTCAGATAGAGCAGGCAATTTTAAGCAACTTTATAATTTACTCCTATTATCATTTTTTGTTCATTCTCTTGCTATCTTTATTTGAAAAAGAAGGCATCTAAGCTTTTTTTTTTTTTTCTTTTGGTTTAGACCTCGGGACAGCACTTTTTTTATTGGTGGATGAATTTATCCACCAATCAGCAAGAACAACCCAGGTTGTTCACCAAAAATGGGCCGGCATCTAAACTTAGATTCTTGCATTTCAAATAAAGATACCAAGAGAATGAAGAAAATTTGATAATAGGAGTAAATTAGAAAGTTGCTTAAAATGTTATGCTCTATCTGAATCACGAAAGAAAAAAATTTGGGTTCAGTGTCCCTTTAATGGCAAAGGGCTATAATGCACTTATATATACGTCTATATATGTGTACATATATATTAATGTTTTTATATGTGTATATATGACAGTAAAAACATATATACACATATAACTACATTAATATATATGTACACATATATAGACGTATATATATATATATATACATACAAATACATCTTTAGCAATGTATTTGTATGTTTCTCAATGTTCTCAACACCCAAGATCACTTTGATATCTTTGAGCCCTTAAAACTTATTTGCGCAATATTTAGTTGAAATAATTTATATTAGAGACAGTGTTATTATGAGTGTACAGTAACTGTACTTAATGTATTTTTAAAGTGTTTATTGCAACTTTTTAGTTTTGGAAAATAGTTAACCACAGCTCTGAGATCGCGGAAAGGATTAAAGCGGAAAGGGCGATTGCACTATATCAGCGAAATTAAGATGGCTTGCAAAAACCTGATTGCACCTCACTTGTAATCTAGCCCACTGTGTAGCATGTAGGAGTGTCTGGGCGCTACATCCACAGAATGCACTCCAGTCTCTCCGCGGGCACTGAAAACAATACAATTTTTAGTGTTGAAATAAAGAAAAGCAAGTGAAATAAACAAAGTTAAATACAAAGTGTTTTCAACTATGCATAACTAAACCTTTTACGCGGAATTTATTTTTAAGTTTAAAGGCCCTTTAAACTCAAAACTGAACACATTATAAACTATTTAATTATATACCTTCCATTTTCTGGATGCATTTGGGAGCGGGCCACACATTTAAAAGATTGAGTCAAGTACTAAGTGTGGTGTTGTGGAGCACTGTGGGCAAGTATGCACATGTCTGGTTATGCTATGAGAGGGGCTCGACCAGTCCCCTAAAACATCAAGGTGCTGCAGGTGGGAAGGGGATATGCCTAAAACCCATGACAGTCCCACAGGATTCAGGATGGTTGGGAGGTATGTAATTATGAGTGTCAAAAAAACTTTGCAGTTTTTATTATTTGTTTTACACACTTTTAATGTATTTTATCTGTATATTTTCCCACTTTCCCCAGATAGACTGAAGTATATCCTATGGGATCAAGAAGCTTGAGCCAGTGAAATGCTACACAGAGACTGCCTGCCCAGTGATCAGTGCAGGAACTTGTTTATATCTGTATACCCTAACTGATCACCACAATGAAGATTACATAGGTATAAAAATAATGTTTATGTCCCTTTAATAAATGTAGTGAAATAAAAAAAATGGAATAGTATCCATTAATGGACAGATTTCATGGGGATTTAGCTCATATGATGATAAAACAAGGCAGACGGTTGATGAAGCAAAGGAAATTAGTTATACAAATGAGTGATCAAATGATAAACAATATCAGCAGCCCACTGGTTTTGTGAATAAACTTTTCCCAATGAACAGTGCTGCTAACTCCCATCACAAACACTGAAAAGTCACTTATGCCCAGAAATACTACGTCATGTTAAAGAGATTGTGAAATCTAAAGAGCTTCCCAGCAATGTAGCTCTTGCATGTTACCAGAACAAGGTCAATAGTGTTATAATTCCACAGATTGTATATTACTATTAACTTTTTTTTTGTATTCATTCAGTTATATGTTATGTTGTTGCCCTTTACAAACAATATTTTTTTTAATCTAACCTTTCACTCTGTTATCATATCATTCTTCCTGCGTAAGATAGGGTAATATCTAAATATCTCAACGACATGTCTTTATCTCTAAACAAATGATGTCACATTATTTAAGTATTTTTAGCACAATATTATAGACTATAATACACCATGAATAACTCTCTTTATTATTTGCTTATTGTTAGTGAAGCATACTGATATATATAATAGAAGACGAAAGCTGCCAGAACAACTAGAAAAAAAAATGTAAAAAAGTGTTTTCTTTTGGATCGTAATGTTACTGGTAAAAGCTCCTTTATCAGAATATATAACAATTATTTTATACAGAAGGTAATATTTGGAAAACTATTAGAAAATAGGTTTTCCTTGTTGTCTGGAAGATCTTCAAATAGGAAACAGGCTTATTAAATTATTATTAAGAGCTTTTCAGAGTCTATTCATTATCAAGAATTATGTCCAAGCATAATCAGTAATCTGTGTTCTTCAATTTTTGTCTGAATTTTGAATGACTGAAGCAATTAGGCAGTTTACCATGGCAATCACTGCAAATCTTGCAAATGATAACTTGTAGCAGATTTTGCGTATAGTTTATTAAATTCTAGATTATAGAGCAGGAGAATATTGAAAGATTTAAGATTAATAAAGAAATATAGCTCACGCTGGAACAACAAAAATGAAGCTGGATTTAAGGCAGGTAAACACAAGAACATCGAGGCACAGTAATGCATTTTAACTAGGCTAAGTAAAGCACAAATAATGCAGAATACTTGAGTATGAAGTAGCAATAAAAATAACAAGATTGAGACCTCACAAACTGCATTCAGGAGGAAACCCTGCTAGTGAACCAAGCAGGGACAGTAAACATGATTCAGGAACATAGGATGAGTCCCCAGGAACACTAGCAGGAAGACCAAGAGGAAATCCTTTGGACAAGCACAGAATAAATAAATCAGTTTTTCTAGCAGACGTACAGTGTCCATTGCCATTGGGCCCTTGGATGGAAAAATCATGGCAGGTGCATGTACATCTTTAGCCTGACAAAAACAAAAACTATAGTGAATAAAGGTGCTGCAAAAACCAATAACTGACAGGAGACTGTCTATACGATAATTGATTATGACTATATAAACGGTTGTGAATTGATTGGGGAGTCTTTGCATCAATACATGACCCAACAAATAAAGTAATTGGTATAAGCAAAAAATAAAATAGAATAAAAAATCCACAATATATCTCTATGAACTCAGCCAATGTGTCTTCTTTGGGACTTTGGTGAATCAAAGTAAAAAATCAATGGAAAAGGCAAACACACTGTATATATGCTCTGTCCTTATTTACAGATCAGTGATAAGACTCAATAATCTTAGATTGATATGTTCCTGTTGTCGTCATCAAGCATAATCCCAATGTTTGACTTCTTGCGGTATACGCTGCCCTCTGTAGAGGGTACTCCCCGGTTCCCACACTGAAAATAAATCTAGTGAAACAAGATAAGACACAGAGTGCAAACGCAATTCAAGAGTAAAAACATTACGGCCCTGATTACGAGTGTAACTCGCGTTCATTTGCATGCAAGTTAAATTGCGCTCGTATTATAACTTGAAAGTAAATGGGGATGCATGAGTGCAATCCCGATTTACACTAGAATGATTATCACAATCTCAGAGCTCCTGTGACACTTTTTAGTTTTGTGAAACAGTTAACCAAACACATTAAAAATATATTAAAAAGTACTGTTACGCATATGATAACACCATCTAATAAAAATGATATGAGATCTGACGGGTTAGAGATACATACATATACATGTCTAAAGATGTATATGTCTATATATGTATAAATATGTACTTATTTATATGTGTATATATGTACTTACAGACATATATACATATGTAAACACTTAAATACATATGTACACATATATAGACAAGCCCTTTGAAGTTAAGTAGATGAAAACATGTAAAATCATATTTATGCAATATTCATTTTTAATAAAGTGTTTTGCCTTTGCATTTACTGTAAATATTTCACATTCCAATCTTAATATATATATATACATATATAGATATAGATATATATAAGCGCATTGAAGCCTTTTTCTAAATAGATATTCCTATTTATATCTATATCTGTATATATCTATACCTATAAATAATCATGTATATGTCTAGATATAAATATATATTGTATCAAAATACCATCAGATATATGTAGGAATATGTATCTATGAATACATAGAACATATTCTGCTATGTGTAGAACAATGGAATGTAAAATATTTATATTTTTATGTCGGGTCAGCGCACTTGAGAATATGCATTTGGGTTAGAGTGCGAGTGGGTTGTTTCTCCATTGACTATGGGGGAATAGGTTATCGCACTTGAGAATATGCATTTGGGTTAGCGTGCGAATGGGTTGTTTCTCCATTGATTATGGGGGAATAGGTTATCTCACTCACGATATTGTAAGTTTGGCTTTTTTGTGCTTCGATTAGCACATAAGCTCTAACTTTTTACTTTCAACTCATAATACAAACACAAACCGATGCACCCAAAAAGTTTACTTCTAGCACAGTTAACACTTGAGTGGGAGCGTTAAATTGCCCTCCACTTGTAATACAGACCTTATTGGGAATGACAGAAACTGACACTCACACAAGATGATTCAATAAAATTGACAAAAAGTGACTCATCACAAATCCAAAACATCCTCTGTTCTCTTCCCAACGTCAGCCTGATATCACGAAACACACCACAGACCTGCAAAGAAATGGACCCAGGTGTGTACAGGAAGAAAGTACAGAGGCTTGTGTAATACAAAAAGCTCCTACGTGTTTAATTTTACTACGGTAAAACTTTCTCAAGGGATTGCTTTATGTGTGATAACAGACAGCGATTCTACATCTTTAGTCAAGGTGGACTGAAGTCTTCCACAAACAAGACCTGAATGCAATATGTCACTGATTTAAAATTCTTCTTGAACATCCACCTGAATAGGAATAGGTGAACAGAAGAAGTGGAATGTTCATACCAGATTAATATGTAATGTAAATGTGTAATAGTTACTACTATAAAGAAGAATATGCACAGATACTGATATAAAAATCCATTATAAAACCTTTTAAAAACTTATTTAGAAGCTCCCAGTTTAGCATTGTTGATGAGATTAGGCTGGGACACCCAGGGAAAGGGGTTGGGAAAGCAGGAAGAGCAGACCCCCCCCCCCCTTCCCTGCATATAAAAAGAAAGATGCCATAAACAGGAGCAGCAGGTGTAATGCTCGTGGGATAATTCCCTATCAGACCAAATTTGGCCAGTAGTCTTCTTATCCCGTTGTCAAGTGGAAAGATAAGGAAATATCCCAGCACAAATTGAGTTTAAGAAATGAGGCAAGCAGTACTCACGGTAGACAGGGTAGTCCTTCATGGCAGTAAGGGTAAGGAAGAGAATGGTCAGAGACAGGCAGTGTTTGGCAACAGAAAGGCAATCCAGCAGTGTGGTGGTTAAGCAGTAAAATGGTCAGAGACAGGCAGAGTTCGACAACCAAAAGGCAATCAACAGTTCAGGGGGTAAGCAATAGAGTAGTCTTGAAACAGGCAGAGTTCAGTAACGATAAGGCAAACAGCGGTTCAAGTAGAAAAATATAAACACCCAGGAGCACACACAGTAACACCTATACTTGGGCAAAGATGTAAGCAACTGAGGTACTTACATAGGAGCAGGATTCACGCCAAGGAGAACACAGGTGAGATCCAGACTGGCATCATGGGAAGACAGGGCATGCAGCAATGACGTCATCGCCGTTCGCCTGAAGCAACCGCCGAGTCCATGGCAACAGCCATGACAATGGATCGGAGAGGCAGCCGGGACCTAAGACTGGAGGAGCAGCGTGACAGCAGAGAGTCTGTAAATGAGCGTGTACATTTGACACTGTGGGGCTTAGTTAGCAGTTTGAAAATCAGTACAATGTTATTAAAAAATAAGCAAAACTAAATATTGTTACAAAAACACTCCCAGAAGGGCTATATAAATGGATCATCTACAAAACATTTATGCAATGAAAAATCTAGTGTACAATGTCCCTTTATATTTGAAGATATACTGCATTTATTTGTATGATTTCAAAAGGAACAGTATAACAATGTTCCCCCATAAAGGATGGTTAACATAATTAAATATTACGTGTAGACAAACGCACTTGATCACCTACTTTGAGAGGAGGAAATACAAATGATTCTATCTTCCTTTTTTATTAGTACATTAAAGTCCTATAACTCTTGAAAACCCAAAATAACTTGATCAGCAGCCAGAGCACCAGAACTAGTACTAGAAGTAGGAGTCAATCATAACCCTAAAGACATAATTGTAAAGGTAAAACGAGATTGTTTTTTTTAGGATTCAAGTACCCAGGTGATGATTTGAGAGGAAAGGTCAGGAATAGGCTGAAGTCAGGAACCAGTTGACCCCTTAACAACAAAGCAGAAGTAAACAAGAGAAATTCAGAGGTACAGTAGTTAGATACACAGTTCCAAATATCAGTAATCAGGTTGTCAGCAAGGATCCAGTAATACAGAATGGTGTCATTAACTCAAAAGTAATCCAGGAATCAGTCCAAGGTAACACCTGAAAGATGTGCCCTTACTAACTGCAATGTGTCAGACATCCCTGCAGCTGTAACCAGCATCATTTTTTGATGCACATTAATTTCTGAAAAATGATACAGCCCATGCTATGCCCTATGTCCTGACTGAAACCAGTGTCATCTTCAGAGCATATCGGAAGCAAAATAGTGTGACATCCAGTACCCTCAGTAGTGCTGAGACTAATAAACTGAAGTAAGGGGACACTTTGGAGCTTGACAATAGTTTATAAAGGCTTCAAAAACTTTGTTATTGACAACCCAATTGCTAGACTGTATACTCGTAATACCCATCTCTAATGTTTAAAGCTGTTTCCTATTCATCTCCAGTTCTGAAACATATCAAGTTGTAAGTACCACAAATACAATTTAATGAACATAGATACTAAATGGAGTTTATCAAATAATATACTAGGTGAAAAAGAGCCCAGCTCTAGCAAAATAGGTAGAGGGTTTAATAAAGCCTTTTCTTAGGTCCTCTGTAATATATTTCTTCATAGCGGGGGTTTCAGGACAAAATGGGTAATACGTTCAATCTTGATTGGGAGCTGTAGTAGATCAAACGCACAATCATAAAGGCCCATTTGGTGGCAAAATATTAATTTTATGCCTAGAAAATACACCTGTGAAGTCATGATACTATGGAGGAAAGCATTTCATTATTTTAGTTTAAAACAAGGATGCTGCAGATATATAAGCTTTATATTTCAACTTAGCAGTAGATATTCTTTTTTTGGCACTCAGGATATCTTAGACTTGTGCAGCTTCGAAAAATTCATTTTGGTTTGGATCGATTCGGATTGATTCGAATTTCGGTTCAGATCGATTCGATTTCGAAAAATGAATTTGTTTCGGATTCATTCGGATTCTTTCAGATTCGGAAAAAATTTGGTTCGGTTCGATTCAGTTCGAATTGATTCGGAAATTCAGAATTTCGGTAAGTGTTAGGTGGGATGTGCTGTGTATTACACTAGTATTATGTACTGTATATTAGGTTTAACCCATAGCAGAGTGATAAAACCTAATATACTGTACAATACTAGTGTAATACACGGCCATCCGAATCTACAGAATACATCCGAATCGATTCGGATGTATTCGATTCGATTCAGATTTATTCTGTATATTCAGCACTATTTTAATTCGGAAATTCGAATCGATCCGAATCTCCGAATTTTCCGAATTTTCCGAATTTCCGAATCGATCCGAAACGAATCACACATGTCTAAAATGGGCTAATAAAGTTATAAGCAAGGCTATACTAAGATCACTGTTCTAAAAGAGCCTTGATTACATTTGAATTTTAAAGTTTCTGCAGGGCTCATATCAATTATTTGAATGGAGAGTGACATTTTCTAAGAGCATACTGTAATGGCGTAATGTCTGACAAAATTAACATTAATAAAATTACCTGTTTCACTAGAGGCAATAAAAGCCTGTATAGTGACAACACAGACTTTCGGTATATAACCATAGGCACTTGAAGTTTAAAAGACAGATGAGGAGGGGGGCGGAGCCAGGCCAAGATGGCGATAAGAAGCAACTTTCAGACTCTCCAGCATATTCCTGACTAAACTATGGCTTTCCTAGTGGTACATTCTTAACTGACTACGAATAACTTAGAAGGATCTGCAAACTAGCTGACCGCTCAACCAAGAGAGCCTTTATATGTTTGAAAATCGCAATCTGAGCCTTAATTCGGACCACTAAAGCCCTCTGTGGTATTACGTCTGCACACTTGAGACACTCTCTCTCCCTGATATCAAGGGCGCAAAATCACCGTTCAGATTGAGGGTTCACCCCCCTTAAGGTTTACCCACAATTATGTCTGAGGTAGAACTTTTCACATTACTGATGGCTCAGCTGGAGACCTTTGGGCGCCGCATGGACAACAATTTTGCTGACCTGAAAAGTATATTTAAGGACATAAAGTCCTCAGTAACTCCACTCAGGGCTATGGAGTCCGATTGCCACACTGCAGCAAAAAACGCTAGGCCCTTACAGTGGAAAGTAGACATTCTCCTATTGACCACCGGGATGAGATCCTACGGTCCAGCATGGAGCGAACCTAACTTGAGTATGGCGCAGCCTCTCCGGGACATGCGTGACCCGCACAGAGTGAAATCCCCCCCGAAAGCCCTCTCTGAAGGGACAGGTGATTTAACAGCCACATCTTACAGTATGATAGACAACCCACAGGACAGTGGGATTTTCAGATGCTCCGTACCCATACAGGCTGTGTCACATGCTAGAGGCAGGACCAACCTAAAAGAGGTACATTCTCACCCATTAACGGTCTCCTTAAAGGCAAGCTATGTGTCGGTCTTTGAGCTATCAAGCACTAAGGGCAACAGGAACCAGGGCCGGCCCTCACTTAAGAACCACAAGTGACTTCACGACAGCTATACATATTGGATGGAACTCTCGACCACTGTGTGAATGCAACTCAGAACCTCTGTTCACGCCACGCAGAATTTTGCCTCATTTTACGAGACATATGTCTTCTAGAGCCCTTAGAAAAGTCGGAGTAGGATGATAATATATGTTTCACAGCAACAGCTTGGGCACTGTCGGCATTCCTTCCCTACTGGGCACCTAAATGAGAGAACTTAGTCTTGATGTCGGGGTCCCGTCTACTTCCCATGACCTACAATACACCCTCAGGGCCCAGCTTTCAGTTTCCCCATAGCCCGGAGACCTATATTAGACTTCCCCTATAACTTTGAACTCTTTCCATACAAGATAGGAAACTACGGCTCAAAGCTAGCGTGTGGAGTCTTCCAGGGAGAGCAGGTTTTTTTTGTTTTTTTTTGTTTTTTTTTTTTAATTTTCTTATTATTTATTATTAATTTTCACTTTTATATACTGTTACATGTTATTTGGTTTTCGCTTATTATATCTGTGGCTAATCTTATTATTACCTTCTTATGCAACTCATTGCCCTGTAATAGTGACTTTACCTGCTGGTCTCCTCTTATTCTGTTTTATGTTTTCATATTTCCAATATTGGAGAGCTGATAAATATGTGGTTATACTGTATATCAACTAGGTGACTATTTTTGTAATACATTATGCCTAAAACTTCACTATATAACCCGTATCATGGACATAGTATAACTCCTAGGCCTCACTCAGGCAATTTTGACTCACTTTACTGCAGCCTGTATTAGCATGCATCTGAATGAAAATCCCTACTGTTCAGCAACATCTGTTTAAAGTTTCTCAGAGACATACAGTCCTATTTGCTTTATTTATATACCCATGGGACAAGATCTAAGGGCTTCTTTTGGACTCTATGGGTGTGAATGTAACTACATAATTGTGCATCCAAGATCATTGTGTGCAGCCTTACACTACGTGTTATCTTACCTTTTATGATAGCCTACTACTGCTAAATATAAGGTTTTAAAATAGCCTTTTATGTGCACTTGATGTATGCAAGTACTCATTTTCCTGTCTACGTACAATTTGTTATGTACTAGTTATACTCTCTACCTAAAATCATATCATAACAGCTTATATATATAGTAGTAATAAGTGTAATACAGAGCATCTAGTATATAGGTATAGTTTGTGTATAGTAATTAGTATAATACAGTGCCTCTAGTGAATAGGTACAGCTTGTATATAATAACAAGTTCAATACAATCCCTCTAGTGTGTAGGTACAACTTGTATATAGTAACAAGTATAATACAGTGCCCTCTAGTGTATAGGTACAGCTTGTGTATGGTAACAAGTCTAATACAGTGCCTCTAATATATAGGTACAGCTTGTGTTAAGTAATAAGTTGTAACATATCTCAGCCTAATGTCACTATCCCTTTAAGACTTCCTTCTCTGACTGCTGCATTTGGGCAGTATTCACATTCAGCTTGCTTGCCTGCCTGATTAATCATTCATGCACCTGATTACCTCAGCCTCTTTTTAAGCCTTCTCAGGTCTAATGTGCTTTGCATTAACATTGAAGTTGTGATCCTGAACAACAGAGGTCTGTGACTGTTTCCTGTATGAATTTACCAACTATTTCAACCTACAGCATTTTCTATTCCAATGCCTAAAATCATCAAATCGCAAGTATCCAAATAATTCCATTTTCTGTTTCCTGGACACTGCTACTTAACAAACTCAGAACTTTATTATAAATCAAGCATACTTTTAGTTATCATCACTCTCTAATTACAACAGCATCTTACTCAGAACTTTATAACTATTTCTCTGCTACAAGTTGTCATTGCTGAAATATCCTGCTGCAAATATTTTAACATATTCTGAACTCTGCATCTATGTGTTCAATTAAAAGCTTTCATGTGATTCTCCAATATATGTTCAAACAGTAATTGATGCCTTAAACTTAAATTTCACCTGTGCTGCTCTGCTAATTACTGACATACAGCTCTTTATAATATTATATACTGTGAACCTGCAACAAACCAAGTTTGCATCTAAATGCACAAACAGTAATTAATGCCTAAACTGTCAGCTTGTCTAAGTACCTGTGCAGCTGTGCTTAATCTCTGACATACAGCTTTATATAATATTATGTACTGTGAACCTGCAACAAACCTTAGTTTGCATCTAAGTGTCAATCTTTTACTAGATTACTCTGAAGCCTGAACATTCCACATTGCTATATTTTTTCTCTCATTGAATCCTGCAGTTACTTCTATTAACTAACTATAAGTCACAGTGAAGTCAGAATATATTGTATACAAATGTTGCACTCTCCATTTATTCTACAATAACTTCTAGCAACTATGAATCACAGAATATCATCTATCCACGTCCAGGATACTCTACCCCGGGTCAGGGGTCGGTGTCTTCAAATCCCTACCACTGCCCCGAGGGTCTGTGTCCTGAGCGCATGTACACCGGATCATGACAGAATGTTAATGCCTAAAAAAGGGATCCACAGTGGTAGTGGATGCACCGACCCTCAAAGGAAAATAAAAAATTACAACATAACTCAGACCCAAGCAATCCCTAAAGGAAAAACAGAAGATTTTCAAACTTTAAAAAATTTAAAGACACAGTACTCCCATTCTAGACAATCCTCTACTCATGTTCGTGGTTACCATTTTGGTGAAACTGATCCTGAATCTGACAATGAAAATGAAGAGGAATTAACCATAGCTTCAGCAGAAAAAATTCAGATTTTTAAAGATTTAAAGAGACAGAACCACTTTTCTAAAATGTCATCTGTTCCTCAATTTCGTGCTTACCATTTTGGTGAAACTGATCCTGAATCTGACTATGAAAATGAAGAGGATTTAACCATAGCTTCAGCAGAAAAAAATCAGGCTTTCAAAGATTTAAAGAGACAGAACCACTATTCTAGAATTTCATCTGTTCCTCATGTTCGTGATTTCCATTTTGGTGAAACTGATTCTGAGTCTGACTATGTAACTGAAGAGGATGCATTCATAGATTCAGCAGAATAAATTCAGACCTTTAAAGATTTAAAGAGACATGACTACTGTTCCAGAAAACCATCTACTCCTCCTGTTTGTAATTCCTATCCTGGTGATACTGATTCTGAGTCTGAATATGTCAACATGGAGGATGACTTCACAGATCCAGCTGAACTGGCATTAGACTGGTATGAGCGCAACTTTAATTCGCCACAAACTCAGACAAAACCTCAACCTATTGGCTATAATGACATCCTTGGTTCTTATATTTATAATATGGAAGATACAGACAGCTCCCATCATGAAACCTCTCATGGAAATACTGATCTTCCAATTTCTGATATTACCATGGATTTGTTGGATTGGACAGATTCAGAGCTGCAAGAAAAGACATCTGGTTTACAGACTGCTGTTTGGAGAAAAGGTCCCCTCAACTACCATGCTGATTTATCACATCAGAATTATGCATCCAGTGATGAAGAAGATTTCTGTTCTCAACCTTACTACAAGCCACAATGGCAGCAACCTAAGAAGCCTCATACTGGGAAGAAATCTAAGCTCTCTAAGAAAAAGAAGAAGAAGGGGGGGCGGAGCCAACTAGCCTATAGAGCAGACGTGTTTGATCATAGCTCCTGCCAGCATTGCACATAAAATAATTAAAAACGAATAATTTTGCAAACAAACTAATCCCAGATCGATATAGACATCCTCTGTCCAACTTCAATATTGATCATGGGGGATTTCTACGTGTCCCTACAGGAGCTGATGATTTCATTCGAAAACGCAATGTGTGCCAGATTAGACCGGCTTTTGGCCCGCATGGAGTCCACCCGCCTCAGTAAAACGGCATTGTATCTTGAAGAAAGCCCTACTGCAGAGCGGGATGAGATGGGAATGGATATATTGGCTCTGGCGGGACCTCAAAAGGCTGGGGAAGAGGATGAGCCATATATGTCTAAGAGGAAGGATTGCTCCCCACAACATGGCAACCTGCAGATGCCCCAGCGTTTCGAATCTCCGCACATCCAGCGTGCGACACAAGCAGGTATGAGCTCACTAACTGCTCAACCCGGGGGCACCACGCTAAATGTCAGGACAAGTGCAGCTCAAGATATCCCTTCTCGGAGAGAACCACTATGCTTTCACGCCGCACAGGAATATGAGCTGAGAACCGCAGGAAGGATAGCGGTGCTGCCAGATGGCGCCTACACAGACATGGAGAGCTCTGTGCGCATTCAGGCCGTCATTATGGCACTTACTGGAGAGAACTCTGCAGCCAGATCACATTGGCGGGTGCAGCGGGAGGCCCTGAGAAGGAAGACTGACTCTGCTGCGATCTCCCTGCCGATCAGGGTTAACAAAGACTCAGGTATGAACTCGGCTCTACAAGTAGCTGTCCGGGCTCCGGAGGGCACTCACTGCCGTAATGCCCGCGTGAAAGTGGGTGTCGGGTGAAGTTCCCAGCATGGTAGGAATCAGGGACTTGTGGGCTCGGCATAGTACAATGCAGCATAATAAAACAACTGGCTTTCGCACGATATGCCCTCTGGAGTTTATGACTGTGGCACTTTAATGATAACTGTAAAGTTTGAAGATGAGGCCCACCATGTTACAATATATGCTATTGGACTCCCGCAGACTGTACCAGTTTTACTGTAACTATTCTTTTGATTGTTGTGTTGTGCTTAACTTGCGTGTCTCTGAGAACCAGACTACATAAGTATAGATGTCGAAGTGTGAGCATGTACATATAGCTCCCTCTATAAAATGTGAATGAATATCTAAGGTTTCCATGTTGTGCAGGATAATATCTGTATGCTATTTTGTTAAATGTGTGCCTATTCCCCCCTTATATAAACCCCAGCATAACATACAATGGGTATCTTTATAGCAGATATGTGCTACTGCAAATGGGCTATATATGCCTTTTGGCTTAGTGGGAACGATATGCGTATGTATATAGTAGCCACTCAGCTGTCCTATGCCTGCTAATATTCCTGAGCACCACATTATATCTCTGGTTTTAGGAGCATGCTCCCCTCTCTTATAATGCTACAGAGCACTAATGGACTTACTGTTCAAGTTTAATCTTTGTTCTCTTTATTTATTAATTTTCCCATTATTGATAGAGTTGCTTTAAATCCTGGCTTGTGGGCCAATAAATGGAGGAGTACGCTACTATTATATTAATTCCCTCCCCCCCCCCCCCATCACTTGTAACAAGTCTTTCCTACATACTCTAGATTGGTTCTTTAGGCCTCAATACAGGCAATTTACTGTGTCTACTATTTTCTGGGTATTCAAAGATTGCCTGGGTTAAAAGATCATTATTATGCAGGTTATCGCTAATGTTCAGTGTTTGTGTTCAACTATGTTTGCAGAGGTAACAGAGACCTGCTTCAATATAACACTTCGACCAGTTTACCGTGTCTAATGCTAAACTACATTAACTAAGAGTAATCTAAGTACATTGCTGTATTTCTATATTGTGATATTGTTTACAGATTCCCAATCTTGCCGCTAATCTATACACATGGACACTGGACTCTATGAAATTAGCTTTGTTTATGGGCCCTCAGTGACTGACTAATGTTTCTAGTCCCTTAAGCGGACCTGATTGCCTGGAGGTCATCACGATCTAACAATCTCAAAAAATTGTAAATGTAGGATGTTTTTTCATGATAGCATTGTGATAATTTCTTGATGCTTATATATATGCTTTGTGTATTCTATGCGACAGTCATCTGCAGGCCCAAAAGTGGTCTGTAGCTCACTAATCCCCTCAGTTAGTGTACAGTAAAATTTAGGGTCCAAAAGTGGCCTGAGCATTTATGGAGGGGCAAAAATAGAGGGTGGTGGTGAGGTTGCTCCCCAGTTTGCCTATTATACTGTGAGATTCTCATGTTAAATGTTCTATATGCATATGTTTCATTGAGTAACCTGTATGCTGTATACTTTATTACCCTCAATAAAAATATTTAAAACAAAAAAAAAAAAAAAGAAGAAGAAGAAAATCCTTCTGCCCACAGAAAATCAGAAGTGCAAAGAGGAAACTCAGCCTGATTCCCCTCTTTTAGTTTCTGTTGTACCAGACCCTCTCTTGCCTCCTGACACTGTCAACACCAAGCTGGATGATGTCTATAGTCACTATCAGTCTGTTCTTAAAGCATCTAATGGTATCTCTTCTCAGACTCTACAACAACTACAAAAACTGTTTCCAACTATTGATTTCTTGCATTCCTCTCATGCTGCCTCAATACCTGTAAACCCTGTGCTAGAAGCAAAAGATAATTCTGTTCCAGATATACAACCTTTCAGTTTACCAGAGATAATCCCTGGAGAATTTAGCTCTGATATTCAAACTCAAATAAGCATGCCTGCTGAACTCCAGATAACTTCTCAGTCAGAATCTTGTGTCACAATTCCTCCGCATCTACCTGAGTGTGGCATATTTCAGTACACTTCACCTTCTCAAAATTCTTCTGTTACTGCATCTAAGAAATTGTTTCCCTTGGGAGATACTTTGCATCAACCTACATTTTCTACTACATCAGTTTCCTGTACAGGAATTCCTGATACTGAATCATGTGAGGACAACTTTGAACCAAGTTCGCAAGTGGATATTCTTGAACCTGAAACTTGTACAAAAGTTCTTCAAGAAGATTCCCCAGTGCCCATTCCTGTTCCTGTTTTCCATGATTATACTACTAAACCTGACATCAAGGTGGACTCTCCTGGTTTTAACCCTGGTATGGGTATTCCTTTGTTTAACCCAGAAATGGGTGTAATAATACTTGATCCTGAAGATAGCCATGCCCTCTACTCAGAAGCGAGTATGGTTCTTCGCTCTAAAGTGGGTCTTGTTAATTCTTCGTTTATGAACCCTGAAGAAAGCCTTGCCCTCTGCTCAGAAGAGAGTATGGTTCCTGGCTCTAAAGTGGGTTCTTTTTCTTTCTCTATAGTTGAACCTTGCCCTGGCATGGGCATTCCTTCACCCGATCCTACTGAAGATATTCATGAACCTTGCCCAGATGTGGGTACTTCCGAACCTTGCCCTGGCATGGGCATTCCTTCACCTGATCCTACTGAGGATATGACTGAACCTTGCCCAGATGTGGGTATTCCTGAACCTTGCCCTGGTGTGGACATTCATATACCTGTTCTTAGTGAGAACACTTTTGATTCTGAATCCAGTAAGGAGACATTTCATATTGAATTAGAAGATGGCAAGAACTGGACAAATCTTGCACTCTACACTCCTATCTCCTATTTTGAAGAAAGCCCTGCTATTGCGTTAGAAGTGGCTATAGCTTTTTCTTTTGGAGTATATCTAATCCTCAGCCAAGAGGTTAATTCTGAGGATACTCAAATCTCTGGCCCAAATGTGCTTAATCTGGTTATCAATCCAGAATGCTGCATCTCTATTTCTGAAGCCGAAGAAAGCCTATTCATTTCTCTAGGACTGGCTGCCTTTTCATTGGCTATGTACATGGTCATCTATCATGAAGAACATCCGCCTATCTACCCTCAGGATGATTCTGTGGTAGGAAGCTCATTGTATGTTACGTTCATGCATTCTCACGATGACTACAAAAAAGTTGACTTCAAGTTTTGCTCTCATCATTGTCAAGATCTTTTGATACCTGAATTACATGGCCTTTACTTCGTCATTCAACTTTTTCAAGAGATTTCCAACCCTCCTTTCTTGATTTCCGATTGGACTCACTACCTCCATACACCTACTACCGGTACTCCATGTCATTTTTGTTCTCTCTCCTTTTGGATTGTGTTGGGCGCCCGGAGGTCGCCTTTGAGGAGGGCGATCTGTAACATATCTCAGCCTAATGTCACTATCCCTTTAAGACTTCCTTCTCTGACTGCTGCATTTGGGCAGTATTCACATTCAGCTTGCTTGCCTGCCTGATTAATCATTCATGCACCTGATTACCTCAGCCTCTTTTTAAGCCTTCTCAGGTCTAATGTGCTTTGCATTAACATTGAAGTTGTGATCCTGAACAACAGAGGTCTGTGACTGTTTCCTGTATGAATTTACCAACTATTTCAACCTACAGCATTTTCTATTCCAATGCCTAAAATCATCAAATCGCAAGTATCCAAATAATTCCATTTTCTGTTTCCTGGACACTGCTACTTAACAAACTCAGAACTTTATTATAAATCAAGCATACTTTTGGTTATCATCACTCTCTAATTACAACAGCATCTTACTCAGAACTTTATAACTATTTCTCTGCTACAAGTTGTCATTGCTGAAATATCCTGCTGCAAATATTTTAACATATTCTGAACTCTGCATCTATGTGTTCAATTAAAAGCTTTCATGTGATTCTCCAATATATGTTCAAACAGTAATTGATGCCTTAAACTTAAATTTCACCTGTGCTGCTCTGCTAATTACTGACATACAGCTCTTTATAATATTATATACTGTGAACCTGCAACAAACCAAGTTTGCATCTAAATGCACAAACAGTAATTAATGCCTAAACTGTCAGCTTGTCTAAGTACCTGTGCAGCTGTGCTTAATCTCTGACATACAGCTTTATATAATATTATGTACTGTGAACCTGCAACAAACCTTAGTTTGCATCTAAGTGTCAATCTTTTACTAGATTACTCTGAAGCCTGAACATTCCACATTGCTATATTTTTTCTCTCATTGAATCCTGCAGTTACTTCTATTAACTAACTATAAGTCACAGTGAAGTCAGAATATATTGTATACAAATGTTGCACTCTCCATTTATTCTACAATAACTTCTAGCAACTATGAATCACAGAATATCATCTATCCACGTCCAGGATACTCTTCCCCGGGTCAGGGGTCGGTGTCTTCAAATCCCTACCACTGCCCCGAGGGTCTGTGTCCTGAGCGCATGTACACCGGATCACGACATAAGTATAAAATAGTGTCTCTAGTAAATGGGTACAGCTTGTGATAGTAACAAGTTTAATAAGGTATCTTTAGTATATAGGAACAGCTTCTGTATAGTGATAAGTCTAATAAAGTACCCTCTAGTATATAGGTACAGCTTGTGTATAGTGTCAAGTCTAGTATAGTGACTCTTGTATATAGGTACAGCTTGTGTATGGTAACAAGTCTCATACTATCCCTCTAGTGTATAGGTACAGCTTGTGTATGTCTACTTCAAACCATTATCATTAGCCAAATTTATGTTATATATACTACGGTTACCAGATTTGACCATGTATTGATCCTTACCCGAGACTTTTTACTAGATATATACAGTACTGCTGCTATTCAATCTCCATATAAGAGATTGGTACACTACTAAGTGAAGGGTATATCATACTAATACTTAGTTACCCATTTAACTTACGCATATTTCGCTAGTACTCCTATATCAAAGATAGATAGTTGTACATATATACTTGTTTACAACACCATATGTTAGTGACAATCCAGATATTGGTTTAATGTTCCTTTCTGCTTTGCCTACAGTAATTGTCTAAATGGAGTTGCAGATTGGCCAACTAGATAGATTCTTGTTGTTTTCTCATACCATTTCATCCTATTTGGTATATGTATTTTGTGCCTGTTACTTTTATGTTAAGAAAGGGCCTCAGTTCTGTATTGTAAGTCCACTTATCACTTGTACTCCATTCTGTTAGTTCCTAACATTATGCATACCCTTTCCTTTATGTACTTCACTGATTTCCTTCTCCATCTCTCTTGCCACTCCACTGTTTCGATATAAACGGCTCCGCCCCCCCTCCTTTCACCCTATATTTCAGAGCGGCTTTTTGCCCGCTGACTATCCCCCCCCCCTTACATATTTATAACAAGGTCCAGGAGAGGCCTTACTAGAGACTACCATATTTGTTTTATTTCCATGACCATGTGACCCACAAGTGGTTATCTCATTAGTCATCCCAATATGCTATTCTTTTACAAGAGGATTCAGAAGCTCATGTCACTCACTATATTAATTTCTCAATTTGATATAACTTGTTCATGTACTATATATGTTTTTTTATCTAAATACTGTAACATTTGTGACTATCACCATTTGTTGTATTGTTTGAAAATCCTCAATAAAAAAATGATATATAAAAAAAAAAAAAGACAGATGAGGAGACATATATTATATCATCTAAAAGTTGTTTCCTGGCTTGACTGAACATTTATTGACCATATACCCGTGTTTCCCAAGTAGAAGCACAGGTCTGAGTGGTGTCAGTGTAACTTCTCTTTATCAGAAATATGTGATGTTGCAAGATGCTTGGGTATCTCTGGAGATACATTGATTATTAGCTACATATAAAGATGTTTTATCCTTTAAAAGGACAGTTTAGTCAAAATTAAACTTTCATGATTCAGATAGGGCATGCAATTTTTAACAACTTTCCAATTTACTTATATCATCACATTTGCTTTGTTCTCTTGGTATTTTTTGTTGAAAGCTAAACCTAGGTAGGCTTATAGGCTAATTTCTAAGCCCTTAAAGGCCGACTGTTATCTCAGTGAATTTTGACATTATGTTTACAGCTAGAAAGCGCAGGTTCAAGTGTGCCATATAGATAACATGATGCTCATTCCTGTGTGGTTACCTATGAGTCAGCACTCATTGGCTAAAATGCAAGTTAGTCAAAAGAACTGAAATAAGGGGGGCAGTCTGCAGAGGCTTAGATACAAGGTAATTGCAGAGGTAAAAAGTATATTAATATAACCTTCTTGGTTATGCAAAACTGGGGAATGGGTAATAAAGGGATTATCTATCTTTTTAAAAAATAAATATTCCGGAGTAGATTGTCCTTTTAAATGAGAACGTTTATGATAAAGTAATTCCAAACAGTCGCCTAGATTTAGAGTTTTGTCGGTAAAGACCTGCGTTGCTAACGAGCCTTTTTTTTCCAGCGTACCCTTAAAGGGCCACTAAACCCAAAATCTTTCTTTGATGATTCAGATAGAACATACAAATTTAAACAACCTTACAATTTACTTCTATTATTTATTTTGCTTCATTTTTTAGATATCCTTATTTGAAGAAAAAGCAATGCACATGGGTGAGCCAATCACATGAGGCTTCTATGTGCAGCAACCAATCAGCAGCTACTGAGCATATCTAGATATGCTTTTCAGCAAAGAATATCAAGAGAATAACACAAATTAGATAATAGAAGTAAATTAGAAAGATGTTTAAAAATGCATTCTCTATCTAAATCATGAAAGAAAAAATGTGGGTGTCATGTCCCTTTAAGCCAACGCTGGTATTACGAGTTTTCTGAATGGCTGCGTTAGCCTCAGAAAAGTGAGCGTTGAGCCAAATTTAGCTCCACTTCAACCCTCAATACCAGCGTTGCTTATGGTAGCGGTAAGCTGGAAAAACGTGCTCGTGCACGATATCCCCATAGGAAACAATGGGGCTGAGGTGGCTGAAAAAAATCCTAACACCTGCAAAAAAGCAGCGTTCATCTCCTAACGCAGCCCCATTGTTTCCTATGGGGAAATTAAAGTTATGCGAGATCAATTCTATTGGCTCATCCAATCAGCCAATCGGATTGAACTTCAATCCGATTGCCTGATTAAATCAACCAATCAGATTTTTACTACCTTAATTCCGATTGGCTGATAGAATCCTATCAGCCAATCGGAATTCAAGGGACGCCATCTTGGATGACGTCATTTAAAGGAACCTTCATTCGTCGTTAGTCCGTCAGAAGAAAAGAATGGCTCTGCGTCGGTTGGATAGAAGATGGCTCCGCTCCGCTCCGGAAGGATGAAGATAGAAGATGCTGCCTGGATGAAGATGTCTGCCAGTCCGGATGTCCTCTTCTGCCCGGATAGGATGAAGACTTCTGCCAGTCCGGATGTCCTCTTCTGCCCGGATAGGATGAAGACTTCTGCCGGTCCGGATGTCCTCTTCTGTCTAATCGGTGGCCGGCTGGCTGAAGACGGCTCAAGGTAGGGTGATCTTCAATGGGGTAGTATTAGGTTTTTTTAAGGGGGGATCGGGTGGGTTTTAGAGTAGGGGTGTGTGGGTTGTAATGTTGTGGGGGGATTGTATTTTTTTTTTACAGGTAAAAGAGCTGATTACTTTGGGGCAATGCCCCGCAAAAAGCCCTTTTAAGGGCTGGTAAAAGAGCTGATTACTTTGTAATTTAGTTTAGGGTAGGGAATTTTATTATTTTGGGGGGCTTTTTTATTTTATTAGGGGGCTTAGTTTAGGTCATTAGATTAAAATTCTTGTAATATTTTTTTATTTTTTGTAATTTAGTGTTTGTTTTTGTATTATAGTTTAGTTTATTTAATTGTATTTTAGTTTAGATAATTGTAATTAATTTATTTAATTAATTTATTGATAGTGTAGTGTTAGGTGTATTTGTAACTTAGGTTAGGATTTATTTTACAGGTAATTTTGTAATTATTTTAACTAGGTAGCTATTAAATAGTTAATAACTATTTAATAGCTATTGTACCTAGTTAAAATAAATGCAAAGTTGCCTGTAAAATAAATATAAATCCTAAAATAGCTACAATGTAACTATTAGTTATATTGTAGCTATATTAGGGTTTATTTTATAGGTAAGTATTTAGTTTTAAATAGGATTAATTTATTTAATTATAGTAATTTTAGTTTGTTTTATGTAAATTATATTTAACTTAGGGGGGTGTTAGGGTTAGGGTTAGACTTAAGTTTAGGGGTTAATAACTTTATTATAGTAGCGGCGACATTGGGGGCGGGAGATTAGGGGTTAATAATTGTAGGTAAGTGTCGGCGATGTTAGGGAGGGCAGATTAGGGGTTAATAAAATGTATTATAGTGTTTGCGAGGCGGGAGTGCGGCGGTTTAGGGGTTAATACATTTATTAAAGTGGCGGCGATGTCCGGTAGGCAGATTAGGAGTTAATAAGTGTAGTTAGGTTGCGGCGACGTTGGGGGGGGGGCAGATTAGGGGTTAATAAATATAATGTAGGTGTCGGCGATGTTAGGGACAGCAGATTAGGGGTTTATAGCTATAATGTATGTGGCGGCGGTGTCCGGTCGGCAGATTAGGGGTAAAATAATTTTATTATAGGGTTTGCAATGTGGAGGGGCCTCGGTTTAGGGGTTCATAGGTAGTTTATGGGTGTTAGTGTACTTTGTAGCACTGTAGTTAAGAGTTTTATGTTCCAGCGTTAGCCCATAAAACTCTTAACTACTGACTTTTTTTATGCGGTAGGAGTCTTGGAGGTAGAGGCTGTACCGCTCACTTTCTCCAAGACTCGTAATACCAGCGTTAGGCAAATCCCATTAAAAAGATAGGATACGCAATTGACGTAAGGGGATTTGAGCCTGTACCTGTCAGACTCGTAATACCAGCAGGCATTAAAAAGCAGTGTTAGGACCCCTTAACGCTGCTTTTTAAGGCTAACGCAGAACTCTAAATCTAGGTGAGTGGCAGGTATCAATCATATCATTCTGATGGGCATATTCTTAAAAATAATTTGTTCATGAAATCTTTCACAAAGGCCTTGTTTCCTTCTAGCCTGGAGTCCCGAATTCAATGGCATAATCATCAAACAGGAGTAGCAGAGGACCTTGCCCTTGGTACATCAAAGACTAACAAATTGATCCACAAAGGTCTGAGAATTGTTAGGTTACTCTAGCCTCATGAGTAGGTGAATTTTGCTGGGTGGTAGAAAAAAAACTGGGAGCTACTTTGCATCTTTGTAAATTGTAAACATTTTATTCACTTTAACAAATTCACGGGTTGAAATAAAAAAGAAAAGAAGGCTCTCCAATGATATAATATCTTTTTGTTTAGGCCCCTAGACACAGGTCCCTTTAAACAGGATACTCACAAAGTTACAGCACATATCTCAAAGTGTAATTGAAGTAATCTGGGCCTTCAAGAGCTCCACAGCTAGCTCACCTCCAGTCACCAATGGATCAGGATAAGTCACTTGCGTGAATAAAATATGAAATCCCAAAACTTTAATCATCTTCTGATGAAGCCATTCCTTTGTTGATTTGGATGTATGCTTTGGGTTGTTGTCATGCTGAAAGATGAAGTTCCTCTTCATGTTCAGCTTTCTAGTAGAAGCCTGAAGGTTTTGTGCCAATATTGTCTGGTATTTGGAACTGTTCATTATTCCCTCTACCTTGACTAAGGCCCCAGTTCCAGCTGGAGAAAAACAGCCCCAAAGCATGATGCTGCCACCACCATGCTTCACTGTGGGTATGGTGTTCTTTTGGTGATATGCAGTGTTGTTTTTGCACCAAACATAACTTTTGGAATTATGGCAAAAAAATTCAACTTTGGTTTCATCAGACCAGAACACCTTTTGCAACATACTTTTGGGAAACTTCAGATGTGTTTTTGCAAAATTTAGCCGGGCTTGAATGTTTTTTTTTTGTAAGAAAAGGCTTCCGTCTTGCCACTCTACCCCATAGCCCAGACATATGAAGAATACGGGCGATTGTTGTCACATGTACCGCACAGCCAGTACTTGCCAGATATTCCTGCAGCTCCTTTAATGTTGCTGTAGGCCTCTTGGTAGCCTCCCAGACCAGTTTTCTTCTCGTCTTTTCATCAATTTTGGAGGGACATCCAGTTCTTGGTAATGTCACTGTTGCACCATATTTTCTTCACTGTGTTCCATGGTATATCTAATGCCTTGGAAATTCCTTTGTACCCTTCTCCTGACTGATACCTTTTAACAATGAGATCCCTCTGATGCTTTGGAAGCTCTCTGCGGACCATGGCTTTTGCTGTAGGATGCGACTAACAAAATGTCAGTAAAGACCTACTAGAACAGCTGAACTTTTTATTTCCCTTTACCTAAAATATTTCAGTTTGTTTTTCAATTTAGTTGTACAGTTTATAGGTCACATTAAAGGTGGAAAAAATTCTGAAATGATTTATCTTTGTCTAACTTTTTTACATCACAGAAACCTGACATTTTAACAGGGGTGTGTAGACTTTTTATATCCACTGTATATATATATATATATATATATATATATATATATATATTAATAATTATACATGAAGAGAGAGAATAATCTTATCCCAAATTGGACTATGAAGCCCTGATATGCGTTGTATGCCTGTTATGAAAGGTAATGGTGCAGACCCTTTAAATTAGAATAACATTAGCATGAAATAGAGAGAAAAAGAAGATAGCTATATCCTCTTAAAAAAGAAAGGGAATTCAGCACTCTTAAATTTCCACACAAAATTATTTTTATTAATCTTCTAAATAAGAAGAATTTCCTTGTGACACACCAATAAAAGAAACAAACAAAAGTATTCCTGTATAAGATTTCCCTAAATACATTGTAACAAAACAGCCTAAACTAGCTGAAATCTTAGCAACAAACCTAAAGGAACATGACATGACAATCACCGCGTTCAGCAAGCTCTCCTCCTTCTACGTCACTGCACATTCCTCTCCAGCGAGAGACTTCAAAGACCATAGGCAGCTTTTCTCTTAGCACATTCCGGTTGTAGCATTAGACTGTAGAAATGATCAATCATCTTTAGGCATTATATCCACCTTTCAAGGAAACAAGGTTTCCACCTTTTAAGCCACGACTGGCTGTATATCAGCTTTCACAGCCTTTGCAAATGTTACCATAAGCAGAAGGTAACTCAAAAGTGCTGAGCACCTTTTCCTATGAACATCCAGGTAGGTACATGGATAACTTGTTCGGATTTCTAGTCCACGGTAAAAACAATAAACAAGCAAATGCCTTAGCCGACAACATATGTGTTTCACCCTCCAAGCAACCTCTTGCTGGGTCTTCATCAGGGCTATGATTACTTTGACTCCAAACAGACTTTTTAACCTAATGTAGCCCAACCTACTTTTTGAAAATACCGGTGGTTCTTAAAGGGACATTACCATTATTATTAAAGGGACACTGTAGTCAGAAATGAAATCTAAATACAATGTTAATATACATATTAATAAGTATTTTTCTCAAATACATTATTTACCAAATATGTAGCGTTAATGAAATATTGCTATAGGAAATATTTATAATTTCCAAACCTACTTCTAAGTCAGCCGTTACGGATTCCCAATCCGTGCTGACAACTGCAGTTGAAATATGGAGTCTTTGGTAAGTACTGCGCATGTGCGAGTTAGCGCAGCGTCACAACCAACGTCACCATCTGCAGATACATTAGGCGAGGAGAATCTACAGAGCAGCAGTCGATCGAGCTGCGCAACTAACGTAAGTATTGTTCTTGCTAACACTTTGAGAATCGCCCTAGAATAAACGAGCAAAGGATCTAACTTAGATTCAATATTCAATACTTTGTTTATGCTATATTTCAATTGAAGCAACTTTCAACTAAAGAGAATCCCCCTTGAAACAAAGGAGCTAAATATATATATTTTTAAATTGCTGGCAAATCTTGATAGTAGCTTTGAAATTAAAGGTACAGTATTATTGTATTACAGTTTATTTGGTCTCTGTGATGCTTTCTAGATATAATTACAAATGTTAGATTATATAGCAATATAAACCATCCGAGACAAATAATCCAATAAAACGCTGGCAAAAGCTCTATAGTAGAATACAGAGAACCGGACAGAATGTTACCGTTTGCATCTAAAAATAACCTGTCACTAGTCACTAGAAATATGTATGATCAATGTCGGACCAAAGGAGTTCTGCTTCTATTAAAGGGTCTTGAAGATCTGTAGCCACTAACTTGCTTACAAGCATAGGGCAAATTGCTATTTAAGTGCAAGACCTGACGTTATTGTAGATCATTGATTTAAATACAATCATCTGATTTCATATTTATTAGTAATAACTAGAAACAGCTGCAATGAAAGGACCCCCAGCAAAGTCAAAGCAGTATAGTATATGATCTCTGCCAGCTGTGCTATTGCAGAATGCCTCATGCATAAAGGATTCTACCTGTGTACTGTGCAGTGAGAAGAGTGATGTGCATAGCACAATATACTGGTGATGGGGGTGCTGTATTCATTTACAGACAGAACACATTTGTCAACAGATAAGACATTTCACGTTTCTATCATAAGTAGAAAGTCTGGCTAACCGATTGCATAGATTGTTCCCTCCAATGCGCAAGCGTCAAATGAACTATGGTGTGGGTAACTTCGGCTTCTAGGATTAGCAATGCGCATGCGTCATTTACCAGAATTGATGCTCAGGCTTATTAGGAAGGATTAGGTGACTAATTATATGCATAACCTCAACAATGCAGAAAACGGTGGGCTGGAAAAGGTGACGTCATGGCCGGGTAATGTATATTAAAAATATGAGGTATTAAAGCTTCGTTTTTTAAAAAATATAGGTTGGTAGATGTTAATAGATAAACATTAACCAAAATATGTGACTATTGTGTATTGAAAAACGGCAAAAACAGTAATCCTTTAAGTTACTTAACCATATATATACACATTATTTAAATCATTTATTAAGTACATCTGTCATGAGCGCTTCCGTTCATCGCCGTGTCGCCGCGGCTCCCGGAACTCCTCTGTGTCTCTGACGTCATGTTGCTTAGCAACATGACGCTTTCTCTCACACCCCTCTGATGACGGTTACGCTCCTACCCTTTAAATCTCGGCGGGAGATCTGAATCTGGGCCCGTTTGTTTGTTTCCCTGGATTGTGAGTACCATATCAGTTTTATTCTTCTGTGTACCGACTTCTGCCTGCCTGACCAAGCCTCTTGCCTAATCCCTACTTGCTGATATTTGGACATTGACTTCTGCCTGCCTGACCTTGCCTGTAGCTATTACCCTTTTGCTGACACTTGGATGCCGACTTCTGCTTGCCTGACCCTGTCTTTTGCCTATACCTTTTGCTGATATTTGGATGCCGACTTCTGCCTGCCTGACCTTGCTTTGGCCTTTACCTTTAAACCTATTCTTTGTTAAACAAGACCTGCTTAAAAGGGACATTTACTTTTACAAGCTGCAAAAGAGAACTTTGCCTTTCTGTTTGTTATACACCTGCTTAAAAGGGACATTTACTTTTACAAGCTGCAAAAGAGAACTTTGCCTTTCTGTTTGTTATAAACCTGCTTAAAGGGACATTATACTTTTACAAGCTGCAAAAGAGAACTTTGCCTTTCTGTTTGTTATACACCTGCTTAAAAGGGACATTTACTTTTACAAGCTGCAAAAGAGAACTTTGCCTTTCTGTTTGTTATAAACCTGCTTAAAGGGACATTATACTTTTACAAGCTGCAAAAGAGAACTTTTCCTTTGTTTTACAAGCCTGCTAAAGAGGACCTTTTTCAGAAGTTTCAAAGTAAGAGCATTTCCTTTTTGTTCTTTGTACTACTTAAAGGGACGTTTTATCCTTTGTGGCTTTCCTGCATTCTGGAACAATATTCATTTTTGTTATCTTCTAATCTGCTTCCTGAGTGGGTCACGTCCTGGATATTTCTCAGTGTGCTAGCGTGTGCTTTCAATTCACGCTAGCAGTTGGGTTACATCCCGGATTGATTCCAGAGCGGCTGACATTACAAACGGGCCATAAAAATGGACCCCACTGAATTATCTATGGCCGTGGCTCACCAGGGACAGCTCTTGGGTTCTCATGCCACTCACTTGCAGTCTCTGGACACTAAACTTGATCAAATTACTGCTCTATTACAAAATTTGGTTGCTACCGCACCTCCCAATCCTAATCCCAATCCAAATCCGATTGAGGCATTACCTCCTCCGATTCCTAACAATCAGTCTCAGGTACAACTAAGTCCCAGGATTCCTCTTCCGGATAAATATGATGGGAATCCTGAAGAATGTAGAGGCTTTTTGAATCAATGCCGTCTTCATTTCCGAAATAGCCCTACTCTCTTTGCTACTGCCTCTTCTAGAATCACGTTTCTTATTTCCTTAATGAAAGGAAAAGCCTTGGCTTGGGTGTCACCTTTGCTAGAAAAGAATGATCCTATACTGTTGGATGTTGATACATTTCTATCTACATTCTCAAACGTATTCGATAAACCTGGAAGGTCATCCGCTGCTGAAGCAACTCTCCTGGATTTACGTCAAGGAAATCAACCAGTCTCTCAATATGCAATTGAGTTCCGCACCCTTGCCTCTGAAACCACTTGGAATCAGGGAGCACTCAGAGCCGCTTTCCGTAAAGGACTTTCTGAGCGTCTCAAGGATGAATTGGTGTATCGTGAACTTCCAGAGTCCTTAGAAGCCTTAATAAATCTCTGTATCTGTCTCGACGCCAGGTTTCGTGAACGCCAACAAGAAAAGGATAGAACACAGAGGACTGCCACTCGAACTCCTTTTCGTTTAGCTCCTCGTTTTTCTAGTCCAGTCACTCCAGCCTCTCCTACTACTGATCAGGCTGAACCCATGGAAGTAGGAAGTATAAAATTAACTGAGACTGAACGCTTAAGAAGACGGACTCTTGGCTTATGTCTGTACTGTGGCCTTAAAGGACATTTATTAAGGGATTGTCCTACTAGGCCAGTAAAAGCCAGGGCTTAACTCTAGTCCAGGGAACTGAGTTAAGCCAAAATAGTGGTCATTCCCTATACAAGAAACTCTTTGTTCCAGTAACTCTTCTAATTGGACAAAAGAAGATCTATACCCAAGCCCTAATTGATTCTGGTGCTGGAGGTGTGTTCATTGACTCTACATTTGTTTCTACTCATTCTATACCCTTACTAAAGAAGGAGTATTCCATTTCAGTCTCTACGGTCAGTGGAGATCCTTTGGGTTCTGGATACATTCAGTTTTCTACTCAACCCTTAATCCTCACCGTAGGAATACTTCATTCTGAGACAATTTGTTTCGATGTCATTCCCACTCCGCAATTTCCCATTATCTTGGGATTACCCTGGCTCCAGATTCACAATCCCATTTTTTCTTGGACTTTCGGTGAACTCACTTCCTGGGGATCTACATGCCAGACTAAATGTCTTCAAGAGATTACTAAGTTACCACTCACTATTGCTCTCACAGTTGAAACTCCGGAATCCTTACCTATGCATTACCATGACTTTGTGGATGTCTTCTCCAAAAAAGAAGCGGAACGTCTTCCTCCTCATCGCCCTTTTGATTGTCCCATTGACCTCCTTCCTGGGGCTGCCTATCCTCGAGGCAAAACATATCCACTTTCTAAACCAGAAAACATGGCTCTGGAAGAATATATAAAAGACAATCTGGCTAGAGGATTTATTCGACCCTCCTCTTCCCCTGTAGGGGCTGGTTTCTTTTTTGTGGGAAAAAAGGATGGCGGATTAAGACCCTGTATTGATTATCGTGGATTGAATCAGATTACCATCAAGAACAGTTATCCTCTGCCCCTTATTCCTGAACTTTTTACTTATCTTCAGGGAGCCACCATTTTCACCAAACTCGACCTACGTGGTGCATACAACTTGATCCGTATACGCAAAGGAGATGAGTGGAAGACTGCCTTTAACACTCGATTTGGGCATTATGAATATTTGGTCATGCCCTTTGGGCTATGCAATGCTCCGGCGGTTTTCCAGCATTTTGTAAATGAGATCTTTCGTGATTTTTTGAATATTTTTGTTATCATATACCTGGACGACATCTTAATTTTTTCTCAGAACCACCAAGATCATGTGCACCACGTCAAGAAAGTACTTCAACGTCTAAG